>NC_089757.1:18957155-18967155 GCF_040412425.1 Macrobrachium rosenbergii
CCCTCCCACGAATTATTAAAAAAAAAAAAAAAAAAAAAGCAGAGGCCGAGTGCCAACACGTTTTCAATATAGCGAGGATGATGACCTGTCCACCCTCCTTTTGTTCTTTGGGACATCTCCCAACTATCCACAGACTTGTAAACGCCCCCCCTCCCCCGTACTCCCTATCCCCCACACTGAGCCCACTCGCCTCTAAACGATAAAAGGTAAAGGCATGTAATTTCAGCGAAGACAAATTAATTAATTCAATCCTCGATGATACGCATCCTGTGAGAAGTTCTAAATGTAACAAATACTGAAAGATGGAATGGCTTTATAATATAGAAATCTTTTACGCTTATGTACGCCTTCATGATACGCTAGGGAGAGTGAGTCGTAGCAGATGCGTTACTGAATTATCATGAATCTGCAGCTGATTTTCACAATCTTGTACTAAAGGTTTCTATATGAACAAAGAATGTGTACCTAAATATCTTTCATGGATGTTAGTCAACATGCAGACTGTGCGCCACGAGACGTTTTTATTAAACACTGCTATTAACAAGCTACAAAAGGGTACCTGCTTAATAACACATTATATACTGATAGTTGATGCTGTAAAATTAAAGGTGTCTTTTTAGTCTTGCACTACATCAAGTGATTCTAAATCCCAATTCTAATTGGATGCAAAGGTGTGTACCTTATATGAACAAAAGCATACATATACACAAACATTATATATATATAAATTATATATATATATATATATATATATATATATATATATATATATATATATATATATATATATATATATATATATATATATATATATATATATAGTGTGTGTGTGTGCACGTGTTTGTGTGAATGTCCATGAATACCTTGGCTCTGTGACAAGCGTATACAATCAACACTGGAAGTGTATATATACCTTCCCTAAGTTGATCGAGCAGTTGCTCAGTGTTTCCAAGTACGTTTATAGCCGTTGGTGCTGATGAATGTTGAGTTGTTTTGGAGCCGCCGTCAAATCAGGCCGATGAAGCAGGCAGCGGCGTGAGCTCAATGACATTATAGCTACCGAAGATGAGATGGGAGGCACTGGGTTTCTAACTCGATTAACTAGGAGTGCCAGCCCTGGAACGAGATGAGAGGCGGTTCCCTGTCTCCCTACCCCTTTCCCAGCCGGTGCCTCTGGAAGGCCCCAAAGGGTCCTCGCCGTCGTTTCGTCTTAGTTACCCGCCTATGGTTGCCCGTAATGTCATTACAAAGGATACTGACACACGCCTTCTTCGTAACAAGGGAATGCGTAGCCAACGTTGATATTCCAGAAACCGGTTCCATGGGCGTAACGCTTCCATACCAAGGCGTGAATACAAAATTCCTCGAACTTAATTTCTCAGTATTTACTGAGAATCCATTACCAATCCTCTTCATGAACTCGATGAAAAAATAAAATAAGAAAAATACTAACAGAATCATATAAATACAAATGTAAAGCAAGAAAATTGTAAAAATAACAAGCTTAAAGAAATATTAGCAAAAAAAGGGGAAAGCCGGGAAAAAATATCCTAATAAAAGATATAGAAAAATTTAAACATGCTTTTATTAAAATGCACTAAAAAGAAAAAAATGATTTTTTGAGACACCAAGATTTTCTTACAATTAATCATATCTACAAAAATAAAAGCATGGCCCCTAATATGGAAGGAAATGTTACAAGAAATGAAAAAATATATTTCTTTTCTTATTGCATTTCATTCTATGTTTGGGGGCCATGTTTTTATTTTTGTAGACATGATTAATTGTAAGAAAATCCTGGTATCTCAAAAAATTATTTTTTACTTTTTAGTGCATTTTAATACAGTACAAGCATGTTTTAAATTTTTTTTACGTACTTTTATTTTATACTTTTTAGTTTTGACAGAAATTGTAACCGATTTATGATAGTACTGATATTCTGATACTCATTTACGGGGGAGGGAAAGGTGGAAGGTGAGGGGAAGGGGAGGGGGAAGGTGAGGGGAAGGGGGGAGGGAAGAGGAGTGTTTGTGGAACGGAGGTGGAGGGGAAGGGGAGGGATGGAAGATGAGGGGGAGGGGGGGGAGGAGGAAGGGGAGGGGAGCAGAGGAAAATGGGAAGGGGATTGAGGGGGAGGAGGGGAAGGGGTGGAGGAGGAAGGGGTAGGGGAAATGGGAGGGGAGGGGAAGGTGGCAGGGGAGGGAATGGAAGGGGAGAGACAGCTAAATTAACACTTGATCGTGTGCTCGGGGAGGGGGAGGGGAGGGGAGGGGAATAGCAGGGGGAAGGGGGACGGGAAGGTGGAAGTGGATGGAAGAGGGAAGGGGAGGCCACAGCTAAATTAACACTTGATCGTGTGCTCTGGAAGGGGGAGGGGATGGAAGAGGGAAGGGGAGGGGATGGAAAAGGAAAGGGGAGGAGGAGGACACAGCTAAATTAACATTTGATCGCATGCTCCGGAAGGGAGAGGGAAAGGGGAAGCGGTGGAAGAGGAAATGGGAGGGGGAGAGAAGGAAGGAAGGGAGGGGGAGGACACAGCTAAATTAACACTTGATCGTGTGCTCCGGAAGGGGAAGGGGGAGGGGAAGGGGATGGAAGACGGAAGAGGGAAGAGGGAAGGGGAGGCGAGGACAAAGCTAAACTAACACTTGATCGTGTGCTTCGGAAGGGGGAAGGGGGAGGGGATGGAAGAGGGACTGGGAGGGAAGGACACAGCTAAATTAACACTTGATCGTATGCTCCGGAAGGGGGAGGGGAGTGGCATTGGTGGGGGAAGGGGATAGAAGAGGGAAAGGGAGGACACAACTAAATTAACACTTGATCGTGTGCTGGGGAGGGGGATATAGGAGGGAAGGGGAGGGGATAGAAGGGGGAAGGAGGAAGGGGGTGGAAGAGGAAGGGAGGTGTAATATAGAAGATAGATTCTACCGAGTCAAAGAAGTTGTGAAAAATCCGAAGAGTTTCATACAAATCTGCTATACTGGGAGAGGTCACTGCTGACCTACTGACCATGTAAGGTTGCATTGTCACCGGGACTGAGTAACCACGCAAAATTTCGAGTCCATCGGACGAAGGGAACAGGTCGAAAATTGAGTTACAAGATTTAACCCAGACAGACAGACAGACGGAGACAAACAGACAGACGCACAAGTCAAGTTAAATATAAGCACGTAAAAATAAAAAGTGATCTAGCCTAGACCAACAGACATAGCAATTATATTAATACTGTTTTGCAAGCAAAAAATAAATACGAGTTCAAAAATGGCTTGTTAGAAGTGTGAAGCCAATAAAACAACAAACATGCGAATGGAGCTTTAATTGTCAAGAAGAAACCGAAGTGTTGGTAGAAGCGAAAAGAAAAAAAAATCAAGCGGCTCTTTGTCGAAGGCATCACAGCTGCTGAAGGTGATAGCTAAAGGTACTCAATGGCTACTGAAGGTGGTTACCGACGACCCCTCATGGCTACTGAAGGTGATAATGAGAGCAGGATGGAGAACGAGCAGTTAGGACGAGAGATGAGAAATGGAATCATTAACACAAAGGCTAGGATAAAAAATTTAATGATTATATATTGTAGTTTTTGACGCAGCAATTGACAAGAATCTACATGCAAGAAAATATACCCATGATATACAACAGTTCTCATAAACCCAACCGAACTGAAGGATTTGAGAGAGAATTAGCCTTTAACATATCTACGTAATCAAAAGCAATGTATTTCCATATATTCATTCTGAGTATTATCGATAACCTACAGATAATGAATTCCACGTTTAGGCTTGCCGTACAGCCCGAGCTCGGGAACGGGGTCTTACCGTCGGTCCTTATAAAATTACTCTATATGCACAATGTAGGTACCTTGTTACGAGCTTCGGGACGGTACGTAACGTTCTTAGTATGTCACGATAACATAAATGCATTTATTTTTCTGTACTCTCCCACCAAAATATTGCTCACTAATTCCCGAGAAAACTCTTACATGTTCCTTGAGAGAGAGAGAGAGAGAGAGAGAGAGAGAGAGAGAGAGAGAATTCCTCGGATAGACAGATAGATAAGAGTATAAGGCCGAGGTTACTGAACTGAACCTTGGCACATAAAAGGATTTCGCAGTGTGCAATGACATTACCAGACGGCACGTGGTCTAATTATAAAGAAGGGCTAACAGGTGTGGACAAAGGAGCTGATTTCTGAAAAGCGTACCAAACCTCGTAAAAAAAAGTCTATCAACGCGGTATATTTAACAAAAGAAAGGCTATTAAACACGATGCACTTGACAGAAAACACATTTCGAGTTAGCAATTTTACTGTCGAGGAAATTGTTTCAAAGAATGGATTCCACACCAGTGGTACCAGTTAGTTTCTTGGCACAGTACAAAAAGCTAATACACTTTCTTAATAACACGACGATACACTTACAGACAATGGAGATGAAGACGAAAGGTCTGATATCTTAAACACTAAATATAAAATACTTTATCTCAATTCAAAGCAAAAGCAAAAAAATATATTAATGCAGAACAGCAGCTGGCCGTAATTGACGGTGAGCATGTATGGAAGACTGTTGTATCTTTCATATATCAGTGCTATTTTGATATTAACCGTGGCTTCGAAGAGAAAGAAACGTAACAAAAAGACTGGGGGACATTAAAATGGAACAGGGAAGACTTTCATAGGTTTATGAAAGTCACTTAAGTACAAATCAGTCCACCCGTTAAAGAGAAAACCTAAATAAAAATTCACCGGAGTTTAAAGATATAAAGGTTAACAGGAGGTTGAGTTAAGGACCGATAATTAGAATAGGAACGAAACAAAATGCAAAAAGCAAGGAGGGGAAAAATAACAGACTATAAAATCAATTTATGCACATTACAAAATAATGGAACATTTAAAAACTTGAATAACATATCGGTAAAATACCAGCTTTCTAGGAATAAAACGATTCTTTCGATGTTCAGCAGCTCATCTCCTGTAGTGATAATGAATATACGAATGAAGGCAAAAATGGTTATGTAAAAACATGTCACAGCAAATCTTGCCGAATTATACTTCAATCCAATAAAACATCAAAGGTTCCATGAGAGACGTGAGCAGAAGACCATGAAATTTCATGAGGTAAACCGTATCTGCCAATTATATCGTTTTCTTCTTATCTTAACTCACGTTAATACCAGCCTTAAAATATATATCTTATCTCTCTCTCCCCCAACACCCGCTCCCCCTTCCCTTACGTACTCCTTAAAGGAGTTGGTTCTATAATGGTTTGTTCAGATTTCATTATGATGTTAGAATGAGGTTGCTAGCCCCATGCCCTGCCTTGACTGACCTGGCAGCGACCAGAAACAAACAGGTCAACTGTCATGTAACTGTTTTACCGATAAGGTCAACATGGGCCCAGTGGCTTTAACGGTGATCTTACAAGTGAGAGGAGTACCATAACTAATTGAAAATATATATAATATATACAGTATACACACACTCGCTTCGTCCGTTAAGTTTGAAAGGTCTCATGATAGTTTGTAGTCACTCGCACCAAACTCCCAGGGACTGTTGCAAATTTCAGGAAAACATTTTATAAATATGGGTGCTAAACTTTCGCTTAAAGAGGGTGGAGACGCAAAACTAATATGTCACTTTGCTATGGATTTACGAATCACTTATAATTTTGCACAACGCGCGGATATATACATCTACTATTTAAGAATACGTACAAGTTAACAGATTGCCTTTCGTATGTAAAATATACTTTCGTTATAGTTTTACGCTCTTCATAAGAGGCAATTCAAACTCTCCACAACGGAAGATCTAGAAAGGCATGTTTATGGATTCCTTCAATCGATCCCACCCATTCTCTGGCTATACCACCCCTCCTATCTCCTCTCCTTTCAACACCGCCACCTCCTCCTTCGCCCAGTCTCGGCAACCAGGAAGTCATCAGTATGTAAACCTCGAAGGGGCTTCATTGCTTCTCTAACTTGGAGGGTCAGGTTGGAGGTCCTCGGCTTCGTGATGGATCCAAGAAGAGCTTCAACCACTTTGCATAGATTCATGGAGGATATCACGCGGCCTTACACCGACCACCGACCGACCAACCGAAGTGCCTACCGCCCGACCAAGCCCCTCCCCTCGTCTTCCTACCCCGAAACTCAACCAGTTCCTTCATAGTATCCTCCTTCCCTGAGCCCGCCACCCCACAAATCCAACTCCTTAACTAGTCAAGATTTATAACATTGTTGGCCTGTTAGGGATAGATGCCCTCCCTTCCCCCGACACCACGACTTCTCAAGGGGTTGTTATTATTCATTGTCTTTACTCCTTCGGCAATTTTTGCAAATTCTCGGACAGGGAATGCTTCCGCACTCCAACACTAAAGCTGAATGTTCATTTTACATCAGCAAGTAGATGGAAGGTATATAATTTTCATGCAATATCACCACACGAGAAAATATACAAAACTAAATATTCATTAAGATCAAAGAGCTTGTTAGGTGAAAAGGCATGGTAAATATCTAATGAAACGGGTAAACAGATATATACCGATGAAAGTGACAGATGAAGGGGCCAATTGTTAATGTGAAAGGGCTTTGCAACATAGTACACTGAAGGTACAACACGATATTGTAATATAGTTACACGAAATGTTCCTTTAAAGTTTGCACCAAGTAGTTGATTTAATTCTAAATTATGAACTTTAAATTAAATTAATCATGAAAAGATTTTCTTTACCACGCTTTACGTGTATACATATATTACTAAAATGACTTGAGATAGTATCAGACAAAAAAAAAAAATTGGATGCATTACTTCCGTATTACTGAAAACACTGAAGTTTCCTCTAAGCAAAATGATATTTCACTCAAATAATGTGGTTATGGAGGAAAGAACGAAAGCTGTCGTCACCACGTTCATCTTAAAATTACTCTGCTGAGGAAGAGATTTCTGTGCAAATCCATAATTTTTAATGCCTGACATTGATGACAATCATTCATACTTTGAGGCATAGCCTACTAAGTCCCACAAATATTACAATAATGCAGGCACTGTACAAATTGCACATGCATGTCTGAATTTACGTTATATTTAATAAATGATAAAACTAATAAAAATAATCATACACATATTATATATATATATATATATATATATATATATATATATATATATATATATATATATATATATATATATATATATATTTATATATATACATACATACATGTATATATTATATACGTACATAACATGCATACATGTATATATATATACATGTATAAATTTACAACCAATTTACCTCAACGGAAAGCAACAATCTTGAAAAAATAATGAAAATCGGTAATTATATTTAACATCTTGTTACACAGTATAATAAAGGCAACAGGTAACGCTGTCAACAATATCTCAGTCGTCAAGTCTAATGAAAAAATAAATGATTAAAATCAAGTTTTTATATCGAAACACAATAACAATATATTAAAAATTCCGTGAGAGGAGAGACTTTCAGTCATGTACCAGTGTATAAAAAAATAGTATACAGGAAAAATGAAATGAAACACAACAAACCCATCGATCTTTCGTAGTTACGGAGAGATTTGGCGTTATGGTTTACAGACACTTGCCATAATATAATTATATAAATACACACATATAATGTATATGTGTGAGCTGCATAATGGAGGTGCTGGGTGCACAGAATGAGAATGGCAGACGCCCTTGGTGCCAAAGGTGGAAAAGATTGTTGAACATAAAAATTACGTAACAACCACACGACCTCTTAACTTCTCGAGTTCCTTACACTATTTGGATCAACTTACTGCTGCAAGCATTGGATCCACACAAGATATAAACTGAGAGGCCCTTCTTTCCACAGCGAGATTCAAACCTATGGATGATAGTAACAGTGAGGTAATTCAACAACGCTTCATAGCTGAATGGACTACGTGGTACCTCTTGAACAAGTGTAGATTCGAATCCCACAATAACAAGCAAAGGATTCTTCGGTTACTTCCTTCTGGATTCAAGAATGTAGTGATAAACGTATCCAAAAGGACTCAGTAGATCGAGAAGTTAAAAGTTCATTATGAGTATTACATATATACATGAATATTTATCTGGTGACAGTTAGCAGTACATTTTGTGTAAATGCAAATGTTTGTGAAAATTACTATTAAGAAGGAAGGAAGGCAGTTACAAGAGGTGAAAGATGAGGACTGAGAAATTCAAGCCTGAGTGCAATCAACAGAAGAGGGCTGGGAGGTGAAAGAAGAAATAATGTGGAATAAAGTTGAGTGGGAAAGAAATAGCGTGACAAAAATTTATATATATATATATATATATATATATATATATATATATATATATATATATATATATATATATATATATATATATATATATATATAGTTTAACGTGGATGAAAAGATGCATCAGTGTTTTGAGGTGGTTTGGTCATGTAGAAAGACTCGAAGACATGAGGGTAAAGCTCGAAGTTACGTGAGGAAGTGAGAGACACGGAGAAAGTGTTGGGAAGATAGATTCACTGGAGTGTGCGCAAGAGATGAGTGGCACAATGCATGCAAAGTGAGAATAGGGATGGGTTTGCTTTTCAAGTTTTTATGCATTTACGTGAAGGATGAACACGACAAAGACTACTGCTTATATGGAGCCACACCTCATTAGGGAAAATAGCTTCCTGATTATATACATACATACACATATATACATAGTATATATACGTTATATATATATATATATATATATATATATATATATATATATATATATATATATATATATATATATATATATATATATATATATATATATATATATTAATTTTATCACATACACAATTGTTCTGTGCATTGGTAGAATTACTAAAAGGACCTCATTCAAACTGGATGGTATTTAATGGAGTTTTTATATACAAGCTTTCTTGGACAAACAGTCCACATTATATATCCGTACGGATACTTGATAATATACTGTTTAATCCAAGAAAGTTTGTAATAAATACCATCCATTTGAATATATATATATATATATATATATATATATATATATATATATATATATATATATTATATATGTCTATATATATACAGTATATATATATGTATAATTATATATATATAAATATATATATATATATATATATATATATATATGTATGTATGTATATATATATAGCATATGAACAATTACATATATATATATATATATATATATATATATATATTTATAAATATATATATATATATATATATATATATATATATATATATATATATATATATATATATATATATATATATATATATATATATATTCATATTATACATATACATACACATTCATTTATGCACATACACGTGTATATATATATATAAATTATATATATATATATATATATATATATATATATATATATATATATATATATATATATATATATATATATATATATATATAATATATATATATTCTAAAGTGAATTCGTATGAAGTATGAATGTACGAGAAAAATGACCGAGCTTCCTATCTGTGTACTTCATGTGCCTTCAGCTGTCAGCTTCCCCTATTACATCAATCCGGACCCTCGCCCTATGGCCTCCTATGCGCACCCCTCCCTTCCAAAAATGCAAAAAAAGAAATACCTCAAATCTACACACAACAACAAATCTTTCTTTGGAACCCTCTCACAGTTTTGCCTCGTACATTTTACCATAATCTTTTTCTCCTATTCCCTGTACATGCTTCATGTATTGTTATTTTCTAAATCTACATACAGCCCAAGTCTGTTTGATATTTAGAAAACACTCACTCATAAAAACCACTAACAAGTATATTTTACCTACACACACATATATATATATGTATACATTGTCATGATGCATACCAAGTTTATCAAAGTAAGTGTGAGGTATCAACAATTAAACAAGAATTATACTAGAGCAAAAGGGCATCACCCCACCAAACAACTTTTAACTGGTCGTAATTAACTTCAG
>NC_089757.1:18972155-18974655 GCF_040412425.1 Macrobrachium rosenbergii
TAACATTATCCAGAACTTTGCACCGTGACTTCTTCCACTACTCCACCAATAGAGATATTGAACAACCACGGAGACATATCATACCCTGGGCATATACCCAGTTTTTCACCACACCAGTCACTCTTCTGACTACAAATTCACTTCCATCACAGACCCTTACAATTGTTGAAAAGAACCCATCTTCAATACATAAACAAATTCACACATATATAAGCTGTATCGCTGGTTGTTTGATCAGTGAAGTTAGGCAATGCCGGGTCTGGTCATTATTTAGAAAAGTGATAAATAAAGCAACGCTAGATGCTGATGGTACACAAACACCTTAAACATCCATAGAGCAAGTAAACTCACACAATTAATGCATTCCAAAACCATATGATAAAATCTTCTTGTGAGAAGGGAGTGTGGATATACACACACACACACACACACATATATATATATATATATATATATATATATATATATATATATATATATATATATATATATATATATATATATATATGTATATATATGTATACATATAATTATAATCACAATACCACATTAACAAGCGGTTCGATTATAACATAATCAAAGGTGAAAAAATAAGAAACAGAGTGTAGGTCCTGACCGGTTTCTGCTTTAATGGCTAGGAAATAAAGTCGAAACCGGTCAGGACCTACACCCTGTCTATTATTTTTCTTATTTTTCACCTGCGGTGATGTGTGATATACAGTGTGTGTGTGTGTGTACGTGTATATATATATATATATATATATATATATATATATATATATATATATATATATATATATATATACATATATATATATATATATATTGTATATATATAGATAGGTTTGTCATCACTTGATAATAAAAGACCGTTAATTCACTTTGCTGACAGTGATCGAGCTTGAATTAGGTATCTCCACCGTTCAAAAAATATTTCTACAGGTTTTGGCATTTCCTAGAATAGACTTCGAGCCTGTTTCATCTACACGTGAAGAATAATCTAAAATACTGCAACGTCCAGAATCTCGAGGAAACATCAGCATTCCATCTTTATTCATCTTCATCTTTTCGGAACCATTCCATCACCTAAAATATTCGATCCATCATTTGTTTGACTCGAGGCGCTTACTGATTCTTCCTCCTCCCACCCACCCGAATCGTCCTTAGCAAGCTTCCTCCTCCTCTTTCTCTTCTCTTTGCTGAGATCAGTTTTCCGACTGTCCCAGCCTCCTGGCCATAGGGATCCTCCTTTCTATTCCTTCTACTGAAGCATTCTGCAGTTGTCCTTCCCTACCTACTTTCCATAACCGTCTTATAAACTCCTGTCTCTACCACCTCTTCTCAGCACCCGGCATCCTGTCTTTTGCATTTCCCCCGCTACCCAAATCCTCTCACCCACTAAACACCCCCATCAAAGATCTCCCAAAACAGAATCCCTCGGACAAAGCCTCCTTGTCGTACTTCATCCATTCAAACTTTGACCATAAATCCGCCGGGTCGTTTGGGGTTGGGAGTGACTGGGGCCGGTTAGGGGAGCATAGAGTTGAAGGGGAAGGGGGTTTTGGCGGGGTTTGGCTGGAGCAAGGCTGGAGTCTCCTGGGGTCCTGGGTCCAAAAAAATGGGGGCGACTTTGCCGGGGAGAGGGGTTGGGGAGATGTAAGAATGCGTGTGTGGGGTTGCCGAGCAAAACCACGACCATCAGTAACAATTACCAAGGGTAGTGGCGGTAATGACGAACAGCCCCACACTTATCCCGCTGATGGTCTCGTGATCCCTTGACTCATGCGGCGCATATATTACCTTTCCTCTCCTCCTGCTCCTGCTCCTCCTCTTTCTCACTTATTCTGTTGGTCTCTTATTCTTTTCTCCTTCATACCATGAGTTTAAATTCATTTCTTTAATAGTTAAGCTCACCAAAGTGATTTCGTCTCTATATTTCCTAATATCATTTTCCATTTTAATAATTTTTTTAACATCGCTCTTGTACTCTTTCTTTCTTTTCGTACTCATCTATTCCTCCCGTTCCAATTTCTTTTCTCTTTCTTTCATTTGCTTGAATTTCTTCTCAGAGTTTTTATGGCTGACGATGTGCGTATACCCATAGGAAAAGAAAAGCTTATTTGATGTTAGCTGTAACGCCAAATAAATCAATCCGTCGATCATCAGTGCTAGTTTTCCGGCTTCAGTTTGATCCCCTGCCATTTACATCAGACTTTTATGGTCTAGTGCAAGTTTCTAAGCCTTAATTTTTGGGATGTGGTCACTAGCCCACGCATGAGCTCCCATAGAGGGTCACCACAGGAGTGTATGCTTCAGAGCCCAATTTTTTTCCTTTTCAGTTGAGTATTCGACCTATTTCTGTCGTCACTAGCCTACTACCGGAGGGGCGTATATACAAAGAAAAATAACGTTTACATCTAATTTATTTGTCAAAAGGGCTTAGCAGTTTTTCGAAAAGGGTCGAAAATACTGACGTGAGGTTTCAACTTTCCCTCTCCCT
>NC_089757.1:18979655-18982155 GCF_040412425.1 Macrobrachium rosenbergii
GAATAACTGTTCCCTTAAATGTGTAAAAGCTAAGGTCGCTCATATAGAAAATATAGATACCATTTTGTTCAACAAGTCGTTTGGATAGGTACATTATACACTATCTTCTGTTTATCTATATAAGGAAACATTTTATTACCTATAAAAAGTATTTAAACAAAATTATCTTATTGCTGCCTTTAGCAACTAATATGCTGCCTTAACTGCTGAAAATGCAGTTCTCTTTATCTGAAATTACAGATAAAGAGAAGATGGAACAAACAAAACGTTGGTGAAATATACATCCACAGCAGTGAATAAATACGGTTTGGCCGATAACTTTGCGAAAGGAAACCTAAGATTTAAAAAGGTTCCTGGAAGTGAAAATCTATAGTCCTCCTGGAATCTCTGAACCAGCCAGCTCTTTTCCGTTGTCAAATTAAAACTTGTATATGTTGAATAGTTTAACATGAGCTGCATCGCGGCCTTAGCCCTGTGCATAAGCCCAGAGCCGACGGATAAAAGCCCAGCACATATTTTCCCGAAATTATCTCGCCGGAGCTCCTCAAGCATCCAGGGCCAAAGTTAAGATTCCCGTGACTGCTGGAGTTAAATTAAGACGAAGCGAGCAGTAATGGGATGAGCGAGTGGCGTTATTGGACGGATGGATGGCCGGGAATGTAATCGTACATTAGCGGGAGTGGGAGCAACTTCGGGCAGTTTGGGACACCCGAATTTTGAGGTGCTCGAGGACTTACTAACAGCATTCACCTACTAAAGAAGAGGAATAAGAAAAGGAAGTAAAGATAATGCAATGGGGCTTCGTGATGTATATTATCTTGCCTATAAAAAAGTGTATCAACGGCTTTTTAAGTTGATTAAAGGCCTCGATGCAGCATTTTTAATGTTATATTTCTACTTGCAGTAATTGCTCTCTAAGCGTCATCATGAAAAGAAAGACAGATCAAAGTTTTAATACAGCTCTCTTATTTACTTATTTCCAGCGACATCATAACGTTGTATATGTAATCAAAAAACGGGTTTGATTCCTCAATTAAAAATGGCGTTTTAATTTTCCGTTGAAAATTGTGAGACACACTTTGATTAAAATTCACGCCTACTATCGTACTTGAAATGACCTTTGATATTCCGAATAAAACCGACTTCTTTCACTTTAACGTCAATGGTTTGAAACGTTTCCATCGTTAAAGGATTCTCTTATTCTGACTGAAAACGAAATCATTATCATCCAAATACATTTTTTCCTGATTTATGTTTACTAACGGCTTTATCCTCGAAGGGTGGTTAGTGCCGTCGGTACACCTCATGCGGTGCACTGTAGGCATTACAAGGTTCTTTGCAGGGCGCCTTCGGCCCCTTGCTTGCAACCCCTTTCGTTCCTTTTACTGTACATCCTTTCATATTCTCTTTCTTCCATCTTACTTTCCACCCTCTCCTAATAACTGATTCATAGTGCAATTGCGAGGTTTTCCTCCTGTTGCACCTTTCAAACCTTTTACTGTCAATATCCGTTTCAGCGCTGAATGACCTCATAGGTCTCAGTGCTTGGCCTTTGGCCTATTCTACATTCAATTCAATTCAACTAACCTGAAGTAGTCTAAAATCGTGGGAGATCTACGAAATGTTAAAACACGAGATCCTTGAAGTTCTACGAGAACACGAGTGATTGAATTTCTACGCCCAATTTAACAAACGAAAACCTGATACAAGTCATAGAGAAAACTATGCTCTTACAGTCTTCAAATTCATACGATTACTTCAAACGAAAATAACAAATTTCTTTCATAAAAAAAAGTCAAACTGGCGGCATCTTAGTGGGAGAACCTCTCCAGAGAACGTGCCGTCCAAAATGCACAGATAACCGCAAACTTAATAATGGCAAAGGTAAAGATAAAAAAGAAGCCTCAGCAATTTTTAACAGAAAAACATGCAAGCAACATCTCCCTGGGTAAGAATTTCCCCTGGTTATACCCTCAAAGCGCTAGTAAGGAAGTCCCAAAACGGACATCACCTGAGCTCATGTCTTCGCGACCATAACATCGCCAGCGAGTGACTCCTACGAAATCGAAGCCTTGTGTCGAAAGCACACGCAGCTCCGAAATCAAGCCATAAAAGAGGAGTTCCTCCTTTTGGGTCACAAAGATGAATTTCATAGCTTCCCTCAGCTCGGTAAACCTGGAGTACCGGTGATGTGTGTGTTTGCTCGCTTCCAGGAGCTATTTTTGACAGTGTTATTTAGGCTCAGAATCCCATGCACCCGGCGAGAATGATTAACCTCTTACGGAGATACT
Organism: Macrobrachium rosenbergii; assembly: GCF_040412425.1. NCBI lineage: Eukaryota > Metazoa > Arthropoda > Malacostraca > Decapoda > Palaemonidae > Macrobrachium > Macrobrachium rosenbergii. Next base: position 18,981,947 of record NC_089757.1, read on the forward strand.
CGGAACCGATATCAAACCAGCGGTTCTCAATCCAAATCGTCCTTTTTTTAGGCGCCGAGAGAGAGAGAGAGAGAGAGAGAGAGAGAGAGAGAGAGAGAGAGAGAGAGAGAGCAACGATTTTACTAAATCACAATAAGTAATAAAAGTTCTGCAAATCTGACAGGCATGGAAACAATTATCGTTATCATAGGGCATAAAGGAAAAGTTAG
>NC_089757.1:18987155-19017155 GCF_040412425.1 Macrobrachium rosenbergii
ATTGCTCTCCAGATTATTTGAGTGATGCCTTGAGAGAGAGAGAGAGAGAGAGAGAGAGAGAGAGAGAGAGAGAGAGAGAGAGAGAGAGAGAGAGAGAGAACGTGTTTGGTAGAGGTAGTATGGTGAAATTGGTGTCCGTGGTGGTGGTATTGCCTAACTACACAATAATTAATTTTAGACCTCATTTAAACCGACTTTATAAGCAATACGTCACCGTAACGTCACGAAGCAGTCACTACAGTGAATTCCGAAGGTAAAAACGAAGAAGAAACGAGCGAATTAATGAGGAAATTCGCATTTGAACGAAAAAAAAAAGGAAATATCGTACATGTTGACGTCGGTCTTAACCAGCAGCTACTTAAGATACATATTAAATATTAAATGATCATCACAATTGTAATTTTAGACACCTTAAAAGAGCTCAAACTGTTTCGTGTTAACGAACGCGTTTCAGTTTCCTTTGATGTTTCTGAGGGAAAGTGCAGGCCAGAGTTTGAATGGTCTAATATAGAAATTGTCGAAAAATGGTGATTTTTAGTGGATTAAGTACTTAGATATGACGATGATGGTAATACCTCTAGGTACTCAAAGTATAATTAAGATATATTTGGCTTAAGATGAACACTGAAAAAATGTGGTATTTTCATCGCGAGTAATTTTTCAATGAGGGGGTAATTTTATCACAGAAGCATTTAGTCTGCTAATACGTATGCCCAGATGGTGATGGATTTGTTTCATCTCGTTGATGAATTGTTTCTTGATCTCCAAAGTTGTGCCCATAACTATGAAGATTTTTGTGTGGATTAAGCAGTTAGATATGATGATGGTAATACCACAGGGTACGTAAGAATTTGTATTTTATTGGCAAGGTATGATTAAGATATGTTTGGCTTTAAAATGAACATTGAAAAAGAGGTGGTAATTTCGTCGCGAGTAATTTTTTTAATGAGGGTATATCTACCACAGAAGCATTTGGTCCGTCACTTTTTCCGTGGCGAGGATTGTAAAACACATTTAAACCAATATAGGTTTTCAATGTTGATTTTATTAAGGTAATAAACAATTATATATTAATAACTCTCATAAATTATGTTCAAATTTCACGTAAATTCTGGTTAAAAATTGATGTTACATGGGAGGATTTGGACATATCGTATAGGTTAATCATATGTTTGGCAGCGCCAGAAAAAGGGTGGAGTGTCGGGTGAAAATGAGAACAAGCCCAGAAAACTGAAGGAAAAGGTGATGTAAAAACCAAAATTTCATTTGTCTGGTCTGTGTTTGTATGTCTGGAGCGGGGTAGGAGTTTGATTTTGAGTTATTAACCTTTCTCCGGTGACATAAAGGCCATGTGCAAAATTTTGTCTGGGTCTGTCAAGTGGTTCAGATTTCTATAGTGGACAAACAAATATACAAACATTCACTTGTGTATATATATACAGTATATGTGTGTGTGTATAAATATATATATATATATATATATATATATATATATATATATATATATATATATATATATATATATATATATATATATATATATATATATATATATATATTATTTGCCTGCATATAAGACGCACCCTCGCATAAGACGCAACCCTATTTTACAAGGATATTTTTTTGGGAAAAAATTTTAGAATGTTTAATCATATATTTATTGGATGATATTTTAAAGTGATTTTGTAGGGAAAAATGTATGATTCTGTGCACGAAATACGCTATTGTGAGAGTATACTGGAATAAAGTATGAAATCATATGTAAATTTTCACTCACCTTTAAAGGGAACTAAATGAAATTTACCACAAATAAACAACATTTTTGTGTTACCGCGACAGGCACCAGGGTGGCGCTGATTTTGTTAATGTCCACTTATTGCACATGGCTGACAGGCTAACTGCCGACGTATCGCAAGTAATTTTTCGTAAGTTTGTTATTTATAATAAGATATTGAAAACAAGCCGAATTATCAGTCTGTTATCACAGAATTACGAATAATCGCTTACGATACGTCGGCAGTTAGCCTATCAGTCATTTGCAATGAGTGGATGTAAAGCAAAATCATAGCGCCACCCTGGTGGCCTGTCACGGTAACACATAAACGTTGTTTATTTTTTGTAAATCTAATTTGGTTTCCTTTAAAGGTGAGTGTAAATTTACATATGATTTCATACTTTACTCCAGTAACACAATTTATTGTAATAATTAGGCTTGTTTTTCAATGTTTTATTATTAGCAACATTTTTGTGCCTACTCAGTATGCTCACCGTAGGCAAGGCCTAGTGCTCGGTCTCCCATCCGTAATACGGCCGCATTGGAAGCGGGGGGAGTTTTTGGTACATTTAAAAAAATAAAAAAGTGCCTCTAATACGCCGGCAAATGGGTGTATATACATATACATATATATATGTATATATAATTATTTATATTACATATATATATATAAATATATATATATATATATATATATATATATATATATATATATATATATATGTCTATATCTATATCTATTATATATATATATATATATATATATATATATATATATATATATATATATATATATATATATCTATATATATATATATATATATATATATATATATATATATATATATATATATATATATATATATATATATATATATATATATATATATATATGACCGATAACTAACTTTTCTGCAATGACTACCAAAGACATAAAATATTCGTAAAAAAAACCTTTGAATATAAGGAGAGCAGGAATGAGGCCGAGGTACTATTCTTGATCAGGAATGGGGAAGAAATTTATCAGAAGCTATTTTTGGAGGGCTGAGGGATGCTAACAATTTTTCCCCCTCATTCCAGCTGTGGTGGAGAAAAGAGTGAGTGCACAATCGATAAGCGCTCTTAGAGAGAAGTAATTTTGAAAGATTACATACTTACCTGTTTTTTTAAGAGATTAAGAGAGTTTAAGATAACAAACATGCATCGTTAGAGCATTCTTCGTTCTTTCAACTGACGAGAGAATTCATATCTCATCTGTAAATGATTTTGTATCCTATTGCAAAGAGGGCATTCGCGTTTAGAAGTCCAAACGCGTTTGGGAATACTATTACTGTTAGTAGTTATGGTATGGTATTTTTTTTTAATTTTCGAAAGTATAAATTAAAGTCATCTAGCACGTTTATAGACAGAGCAACCAGTTTAACCGAATGGCGAAAAATCCTCAAACGAGAAGCAAATTACTTTGATAAAACTAATATGCCTATAAAAATTAACCTATCGTATTGGTATAATATAAAAAATTACAACTAAGTATGGTAAAATCGTAACTGCTTGCAGCAAGTGATGATTTTGTATGAACATTAGCAATCACCGTACTGAACATAATATCGTCAAATGTTCTGGTACCATAAAAAAAGGGATAGCAGATTTACCACGTCTATAGTACGTTTGTACCTTCCCTAACTGGGCCTATTAATGATTCCAAGTATATTCCTAAATGCTATCGTGTTCGGGAGTGGCGTGTCCTAGGTTGCGAAGGGGGTGGGCGGGGGAGTGGTTTAAGTCGCTGGGTGGGGGTTGGTTGGGAGCAGGGAGGGGAGTGGCCGGTGTAAAGTTGAAGAAGAGATCTGGATCCCTTTGGAAAAGATCTTGGGAGGAACAAGATTATTTCTAGTTTCCTCCCAGAAGGTTTGAGAGCAAGGGTGAGATAATGCTGAAGTAATCCTATTACAGAGGATGGAGAAACGAACATTTTAATGCCAAGAGCTTAAACTCCTCTCTCTCAAGTTCTGCCGAGTCAGTGAAGAAGAAGAGAAGAGCTGGAAGTGGGGCCGGAGGAGAACGTGGAGGAAGTGAGGAAGAAGAAGAGTGCTGAAGAGTAAAGGAACTTGCCTAAGTAGCGGTGACTCTCTCTGGAGACTGTGTTGCTGTTGCTGTTACTGCTCCTGGGGTTGCTGAGTCTGCCGCTGCTCCTTGAATGCATTATTGATAGCTTTACGGTCTTTCCATTGAGAGAAGCTCCTCGGAAGCAATTTTTTTATTTAAAGGCGACAAAGACGGCATTGACTCTTTTGCAAGCTTTCCCTCCGCGGGATTTTGTTCGAAGAAAATTAATCCCCCTTTGCAGAGGTTCTTTCTAAATTTGTCCTGGTGACAAGCAGGCATGAAAGGAAAATGATGAAAACTTAAATGAAGTCAGGTGGTGATGTCGGTCTCTGAAGATAGCTTAAAAAAGATATGTTGAAATAAAAGAACATACACGTTGTAAAGCTTCAACTACTCTGACCTGAGAGGTCGTTGGTTGATGGTTATGGAACCGTTATATTTATTACGTGAATATGACATGTTTACTTGACAAAATAACCTACATAACACTTACAAGGCTATGAAAGATATGAGCAACGATATATAAAGTCTGAATGATTTTTATATATCTATAAACTGAATATCGCCCAAGCATATCATAAAGATAAAAATTAAAGTAAAAATAAAGAGAACACTTGGTATAAATTACGCAGCATGTAACAAATCTTTGCGGTGATCCAGAATATACGGACAACTTATTTTCTTTTAAAAATCACCCATAAAAAAAATATCACTTGGGAAAGTGTTCATCATTAACCCTTGAAACACTACCCGTACAACTTAATACTCAGTAGTGAATCTGCGACCAGTTGCCGCTTGCAGCAATCCTCACGCCTGTTGCAAATTTCTAAGCGTAGGGAAACGGGCGTAAATGACATCCATGCACCAAGAGTCCGAATGGGAATAAAGGTCCTCGAAAAAGGGTGATGGTTAAAACACTGAAGAGTGTCAGCTGGTGTTTGTGGAGAGTGGATTGACTGGAGGGAGAGTAAGCGAAACCAATCACGTGAGTGGTAAAGGGGAAAGTCGAAGAGCAGAAGCCGAATGAAGGAAGGGGGAAAGAGAGAAAAAAAGCCACAGTTAGAAGTTGCATATATATATATATATATATATATATATATATATATATATATATATATATATATATATATATATATATATATATATATATATATATATATATATATATATATATATATATATATATATATATATATATATATATATATATATATATATATATATATATATATATATATATATATATATATATATATATATATATATATATATATTGATATGGTTCTACGCTGAAGGCTACAGTAACTTACTTTGGGAAGGTGAAACCTGACTTTAATAACGGGTTCAGGTAAAATCATATGCAAGAAACTTTGGTTGAGGGTCTTCTTCAATGGGAGGAAGTTATAAGGTAAACACTTGGGTTTCACTTAACTGGTTATATTTACATTAGAACAACATACATATCAGCGTAAATAAAGCGAACAGAGTCCTGCCGTATAATAAAGTTAACAAATAACTGGGTAATTTTCTGAAGAAACTCAAAAGAGGCCCACTTCAAAGGGTACCACAGGGAGAGGAACAGTGGTTATACTACAGTACTGCGCACACAAGATGACATACAGATCCACAGCAGGCTAACTCCTATCAGCAATCGAGAACACATGTGGTTAGTTTGCTGAAGTAAGGTGCTTTGATCAAGGAATCGAGGGATTGCATGGAAGGTGCTTAGAATGGACTCGATTCTGATAACTCTGGTTTTAAACAATTATATTGCACTTCACTTCACTTCACTGAACCATAAATCAAAACAACACAAAATAAAAGCAATACAGGTCTCGCTGTAGGTATGTTGCACTAAGAAAGGAAATGGAAAATAGCAAAAGACTGACAAGGATGTGACTGACATAAGAACCTTGACTCTGGTACATTACCTTTGTCAGGAGAAATAGCCCTCGTCTTCGGGGCCCCAGCGATTGAGGGTAGGTTAAGGGGCTCACTACAAAAGTAACTGAGGCTCTGGACAGATATTTGGGATAGCAAGGGCCAGCTTGAGGGAGCAAAAGGGAGGAAAGAAGTGTCCTGGGTAAATTCCAGCATCTTCTAAGGACGGTGTGTCTGTGATGCCCTTTTATAGGGTTGGCAGATTAAGATCCTGTCCTTGTAGATAGCGATGTATGGCAGTGGGGCCGGGTTTTCTATAAAGGTCTTGTACATGGGACATGAGGTCATCTGGCCCAGGTGTTCAAGATGGTGCCAGACACATAGGTCAGTTGCTAAGAGCGGGGAGCAGCTTTCTCTTTTGACTTTCCTCCTCTGCCGGCTTTGGTTGGCTCTGGCAGTGGATTTGCATCTCCGAAGGAACAGCACCTGAAATCACGGTCTTTGGGCAGTCACTTGAACAAGGAAAAAGATTAACAGCTCACCCAAAATGGGTAGTGGGTGAGAGGAGTCAAGCATTGGCGAATTTTACACACAGTTTACCTTTACAGTTGAAATCAAAACAATGAGCACTATTTCAAGAATGTAAAATATTCTTATATTGTATTTTACTTTAATTCTTGGAGGATGAGATAGCGTGAGGGGTTTACTCATTACAATATATATATATATATATATATATATATATATATATATATATATATATATATATATATATATATATATATATTATATATTGTTTTCTTATAGTGTTTTTTCCTCTTTCACCTGAGAGGTGCGCCTTCTGCTCTCCCTCTTAAGTTTATTTTTAAATTCCTTTTTATTAAGTTCAGTTTTTATTAAGTTCATTTTAAGTTTTCTTTTATTGGTTCTTTAATGTATAAATGTATTTAAGTGTGATTGTTTGAGTTTAACTGATTTTCTATTTTAAGTTTTTATGTTTTGTGTATGTTTACTTTTAACTATGTATGCTGAATGGCCCTTTTTAATTTATAACTATAGATGTCCTGATGATGTAACCACGGGTCAAGAAACGCGTAGACAAATAAATGTATGTATATACTGGATCTGTATGTGTTCCTGCGCCCTTCTCCTGCCTACTATAGTGCCCTCCGATGTGTGGATTATATATATATATATATATATATACTCTGTCTATCTATCTATCTATCTATCTATCTATATATATATATATATATATATATATATATATATATATATATATATATATATATATATATATATATATATATATATATATCTATCTGTCTATCTATCTATCTATCTATCTATCTATCTATCTATATATATATATATATATATATATATATATATATATATATATATCTCACCTGGAAGCCTCGATGACCTTTTAACTGTAAGCCCTCCAACACATTTTTTGTGCATTTTTTATCTTTTATTTCACTGAATTACGAATATTTTTGAGTTAGTTTACAACTGCTTTGTGGTTTTCATTTTACTTTTAGCTCATAAAAATTGTGTTCCGAACCTAAATTTCTTTTAAATACTAGCAATTTTAGCACAATCTTTTAAGTTGTAAAAATTAATTTTATTGTAGTCTTGATGATGGGGAGGGATTACCTAAACGTTGGTGTACAGAAAAATACGATGTGATTTCCGGTCTTCTCCCTGTCATGTTTAATATTAAACTTAAGCTCTCCAGGAGCGAAAACCTTGCAAGCTATGTGTGTATATATATATATATATATATATATATATATATATATATATATATATATATATATATATATATATATATATATATATATATATATATAGAGAGAGAGAGAGAGAGAGAGAGAGAGAGAGAGAGAGAGAGAGAGAGAGAGAGAGAGAGAGAGAGAGAGAGAGAAGGTTGCAGAGGATGGTACGCTCCCGTCAGATACAGCTTATACGAAAGATACTGACAATGACATATACTTATTGCTGATTAATAACGATTTTACTAATTACCCAAAAATTTAAAAATGCATTAACGGTGGCATATTACACATGAGATTTATTTCTCTTTTACCCGTCATGTTTCCCACGAACGTAAAGGACATGAAATCATTTAAATCATTTTCAAGGCGATACAAATACTGTAGAAAGAATATATGAAGGAAAAATTAATTCTGTGAAAACAAATTGAAATAAAATGGACAAAAACAAACGCTAAATTTGTAAATAAATAAAAACTTTCCCAAACGGTAAAAGTTCAAAGCTACACGTAATAAAAAAAGAAAACAGAGTAATACATGGAGGTTATTCAGAGAGAGAGAGAGAGAGAGAGAGAGAGAGAGAGAGAGAGAGAGAGAGAGAGAGAGAGAGAGAGAGATCCCAGATAGTGGGTTACGAAGCAAATTTCATAGAGAAAATACTAAAACCTATATATATATATATATATATGAGAGAGAGAGAGAGAGAGAGAGAGAGAGAGAGAGAGAGAGAGAGAGAGAGAGAGAGAGAGAGAGAGAGACTTAATTTTTTCAAAAGCCTTCTCGACTGCAAAAATAAAATTTGCAACAGTAATTCAAGAAAATTCCGCAGAGGCTGCGTCATGGTTCATCTAACGAAGGCTGAGAAATTATAAAATTTATACACATAAATCCATTCTTCCGAAAGTTAATTAGGGGCTGATATGCAGATAATGATAATGAAAGAACATATATTTGTGACTCAGAATGCCGTCCTCACTATAATTATTTCCTGATACTTTTGTAAAACTTTATCCCAAAAATATGCATAATTAGTTCATGTGACATTTAAAACTGCGCGCGCTAGTATCGTTACTGTAAAATAAGACTACATTTTTCATGTCGAAGAAACAAAATCCCGATAGCTTATACCGCGTAAATATCTCGTTTTTATTCTCAAAGGGTCAGGAAAAAATTAGGCTAAAGCGGCCCAGGTTTTGCGCAATCCAACGAAAGAAAACGGGGTCGTTCTCTTGGTCACTAGGTCTGCAACGGATCTGACCTCCCCAACATGACAGGCACAAAGTCTGTTTGTTGCCAGTCACGATGTCCGCATTTGGACAAATTTTCATAAAAATCAACCCACAACTTTTTGCGTACCCTGCTGGCAAATAAACAAAGCGGACTAAAAAGTTTATCAAGTACTCGTAACATATAGAAGAGATGAAAATCAATTAAAAATATCAATTCCTAATAATACTGATGGTAGAAAGGGAAGGTATAAACTTAAAAGATAACATGGACCGCTGCAAAACGAGGGAGGCTTTTTGTTACCATTATTTTTTAAATTACATTTTCGTTTCGTTTATGTCGTGAGAGAGGCTTACACTGCCACAATACGAGACGCAGTACAATCAAGGAATATATTTTCATTTTCACTAAGTGCCCTCTAACATACCTAACCTTACGATACATATCTGTCAATTCAACACTGAATACAAAATAGTTGTAGTTTCAGGGTAATGCGATATAAAAAAGAAATGAGGTAAATAATCTTGGCTGGTTTAAGTTGTAACGTCTGTTATGCATTTAATCAATACCATAATTATTCTTTCTTTCCATTCCAATCTGTTAACAAACTTCTGCTATCAAGTGATTCCGTAGAAATCCTTATGTGAACCCCTAGGAGATTGTGAACTTCAGGTTTAGAGCTTGTGAATTATCACAAAGAAGATATAATTCGGTCGTTTTATGCATGAAAAGCAGTGGTATTTGGATTTCTTTTAATTTATACACTTCTAATATAGTGACCGAAGTTAACCTAATATTGAATGACAATACTGAAATGTCAACTTTAATTCCTATCTGCATAAAAAGTACCCAATGTGATATTTTTCCTTACGGGACGTGACATTGTCAAGTAAAAGTCTTGAAACACATTATACAGGCAGTATCAAGTTTCCTACACCTTTAGTTACATTGAGGTATTTCATGAATAACAGGACCCGCCAGTACCTAAATGGGTAAGCACAACCGAAAGCTATATGCCACTTACACCCCAGGTCTCGTGGCCATAATTAAGAATCTGGTGGAAACGGAAATGGATTAGAATGAGGCCAAAATCCAGCAGAGTGGTGGAGAGGACTGTTCTAAAACACACGATAGGGTGCTGGTGGGGTAAATGGGCAGTAATCCGGCTGCCATAAAAGAAATCACGAACAAATCAATTTAATATCGAAGTGGAGAAACAACAATAACTGTTATCAACGCTGACAAAAAAGAAAAAATGTTAAATTTACAAAAAGTTCCGATCATCTGATGTAAAAATTTTGTAAAACATTTAGATTTGTAAAATACCGTATTGAAAAAATGACGGGTTAAATACCTTAACTCACTTTTAGTCTTTATATTTCCCTAAAGTTAACGCACGAATGGAGCCCACTGTTTTCTACTTGTTTGTCCATTAGCCTGGAACAACAGCACTAGAAATCCATAACCAAAGTGGAATGAAGAAAGGCACGATAAATCAGAATGAACATTGCATGAAAGCAGCTGATGCGACTTTATATGCTGAATTCCTCATGAATTTACCACGTACCTGCTATGGAAGTCTTTGTCTTGAAGACCGATAAAAGAGGAAGGTTGAGTATACAGTACGGGTTACTGCCAACGTCTCGAAGTATATAGAGTTGGATGCTGTAACAAACCTTAGCAGTCTGGTGAAAGCGGCAACGAGTCATAAATGTGGACTGAGAAGTAGACAGTCCTAACAGACCCGGGAGCCAAGTGAGTCCTAAATGAGGTTCAAAGGCCAGTCACGCCATTAAAAAATCTGAGAGCCGAAAATCATTAAGGGTATAAAAGACAAAAAGCCGAAAATGAGGTCCACAACCCAAGGTACGAAAGTATAAGGGTATTTCTGAGTCAACTCTCTATTATGGAAGCAACCCAAGGTAGGAAAGTATGAGGGTATTACTTAGTCAACTCTCTATTATGGAAGCAAAGTGTGCATGTCTAACACGAATGAAAGAAAAAGGCTTAAGGTGTTGAAGTTAGAGAAATGAGGGCACAAAAAAAAAAGAAGTAAATGAGGGCTGAAGGCCAGTGAAGTGATTGTGTAGATCTCCCATAAAATTTAGCACTGCATTTTTTTTTTTTTTTTTTTGCCAGAATGTAACATGAATTGAAAAATTTAATGTACACACTAACAACCGTATCCCAGAAAAGCAACACAAGAGTTTTGGATACTACAACACCAAACCTGACTCTTAAGAAGAAATTTTGAAATACCACATAAAAATAAGAAGAAATAAAAGTGAACTATTTCGAGAATTGTATATTTATGAGTGAAGCTGGGACAACTCATTTCAAAAGCATTTCGCATAAAATCCCCAGTCTAAGGTATAAAAATTTAAGCTTGTAATAATCTAATGCTGTTGAGAAATATACTAACATCCTACACTATGAATAGAGAACTTTTTGAGTCAGTTGGGTTTGAGAAATGTTCAGTTGTACTGCAATACATATACGCACTCGCACACGCACACGCACGCACACACACACACACACACACACACACACACACACACATATATATATATATATATATATATATATATATATATATATATATATATATATATATATACAGAATATATTCATTCAGCAGCATGATCACTTCTGGGGAGCGTAGCTAGAAGCCTACTCAACATTTTCCTTATCATTAACGGAAGGATAACGTTTCCGGGTCAAATCCCATTTTTAAGGCTTAAAAAAAAGCAAAACGTATAATCATGAATACAATAACATAAAAAGAATTATCTATTCAATTTTAAAGACATAAAACAAGAGATCAGGGACTTAAAAGTCAATGTAAATGAGAAAGACGTTGAATAAAAGAGAACTTGCGTCAACAAGAAATTTATTTTATTTAGGGATCCCTCTCATCCACAGTTGTTTCTTGATTCTTCTAACAGTCTTCATCCCAGCACTGAATTTTCCGATGGACTCTAAAGTTAAAGATATGCTTGTTGTTTTGGATGTTAAAGCTGTTAGCCACAGTGGTGATTTTTCTACTGACATTTTCAGAAAAGGGACCTGTACAGGTCTTGGTCTCAAGTGTTTCAGTCACTGTGCTCTGAATTTTAGGATTAAATTATGTAAACCTTGGTACACTGTGTTTTTAGTCTGCTTTCTGATTGATTTCATGTGGAGATTACTTTCTTTAATTCTTATTTTAGGAAAATCTGTTTCTTGGAATAGTAAAAAAATATTCAGACAAACTTTTTCATCCCATACATGAAATTTTGATGTGACTAATGTTCCAAAGTTTGTTACTTTACCATATATAGGAATTTGTCCAAATCTGATAATAAAGGACTGTCCTTGGGTTTACATAACCCTTACCCTTGTGTCATATCTAGCCTATTTGAAAATTAACGTCAGTAGCACTTTGGTTTTAAAGACATCATGCCTGTGTTAATACTTATCTGTATAATTTATGAAGTTAATTGTCCAAAATGTAGTTTTGTCCAAAATGTAGTTTTATAATATATATATATATATATATATATATATATATATATATATATATATATATATATATATATATATATATATATATATATATACTGCATATATTGGATGTATTCTGAAGGAGCATATCGATTCTTACAGGGAAGTCAGCCACAGAATTTATCACATTTTAAATAGTATGGGAAGTTCTGCTATCAGGTCTTGTTGCACAGTCCCTCAATAAATATTCTTCACTGTTTTTAGAGTCACTGTTTATTAAAAAAACACAGCCCCTTCCCTGTTGGAAATAGCTTAAAAAGACATTTCCTTTGTTATTTCTTTGATTCCTGATCAGTGCACCTCACGATTCCACTGTAAGAGCTCCTCTGCTCCTAAGACTTAAACCAATGTTTGAGTTTTAAGATTAGTTTCTTGGGCTAACTGCCTCATTATTTGCTTTCATGTTCTAAGTCTTAGCCTAACTTCTTCGTCACAAGTTTTCATGTTTAAACCCGTGGCCTAAGTTCTCAGCATATGTGTCTACATTTAGTGTTTTAATATAAGTGCCTGAATATTTTACTCTGTAAATTGTATCATCAGTTTTTTTTTTTCATTATATTCATATTTATGTCTTTAGTCTTTTCCAATCTTGAAAATTAAATTTGGTTCCGGAACGTTAGCCATAAGTTTTCGAAATGCTCCTTTAATATTCAGTCCTTAAATACACAATTTCATTTTATAGTCAATAATAGTCTGAAGTGTTCAGATATTAAATACATACAAGTAATTAAAACACCTCTAGAAATTTCAATTATTCTCATTTATTAGTATTACAAGGCATTCATTATCAAAAGACGATGCTCTACTGATTTTGTTGGATGAGGCTACTTACTAACTCTAGCTTCTTATCAATTAAAACTTCGCCATTCTAATTTTGCATGATCTGTTCAATGAAGACGCGCTATCTTTGAAATCGTTTACATGGTATAACAGATATATAGAAACATGACATTTTGGAAATTAGTAGAATTCAAGATAAACAAACATTTCTTGCACAGCCAAATGGTTTCTTGTTAATAATTGCTCTTTCTCTCTCTCTCTCTCTCTCTCTCTCTCTCTCTCTCTCTCTCTCTCTCTCTCTCTGTAGGGGCAACGAAAAGAGATGTAACCTTTTGAATACTTCAGAACGAAGAGTAAAGTAGGAAGCGCCGCGCTCTGAAATGCATTTCATACAAGTCTTATAATTCTTTATAAAAGGGCCGACGGGATGGGTAAACTAACACTGACATCTAACCTGGGCACGATAGAAACAACATTAATCTGAGGGGAGCAACATCCATTTCCTGAGTTACTAATTTAATTTATTTAAGAGCATGCGATACTTAGCTACGAGAGAGAGAGAGAGAGAGAGAGAGAGAGAGAGAGAGAGAGAGAGAGAGAGAGAGAGAGAGAGAGAGAGAGAGAGAATAATTTAACTTGCAGAAAATGAGAGGATTCAGACAAAAGGAGAAAAAGAATCTTCGTAACTTAACCTACTCAAACTTATATGAAAGAATACCGAATACAATGATTAACAACGATTTTATATACACACATATATAGGCCTAAATATATATATATATATATATATATATATATATATATATATAATATATATATATATATATATATATATATATATATATATATATATATATATATATATATATATATATATATATATATATATATATACACGCACACAAACGTGCTTTTTATATAATATATATATATATATATATATATATATATATATATATATATATATATATATATATAGTACACACCCACACAAAGTAAAAGTAACCATAAAACTCCGAAGTAATGACAATAAAATCAAAATGAAACTCCGTATCCGCTTCATCACTCATCATCACCATCGTCGTCGTAATAATGAGCGCAGCAGGTTAATTACCGGGGGATTATACAGAGCTTTACTTCTTAAGAAATAAAAGATTGAAGAAGACATGTTATTTTCCCCTGTGGGGAGATATGGTAACTATGGTAACTGCCACGCTAAGCATCTAGTGAAGCATCCACCACGTAAGAATAATCTCTTTCTCATTCTTTTTCTTAGCTTTCCTTATTTTAGTGGTTTTTAAAACATAAAATCATTGTTAAAATATTTTAATGTCAACCTTGTTTTTTCCTATAATAACACGCTAAAAGGAATGTAAATAATAAAAGCCCTAACAAAAAAAACAACATAACATATAAAATTCCATGTTTGGACTGCCGCTCTTTTTATATTGGCCAATCTACCAAGGATTTAGAAGTACGGATTAAACAGCATAAGTATTTTGTCAAAACTGGGCAAACATCCAATGCAATTTTCATTTATTTAAGTGAAAACTCTCACAGGATAAATTGGACTGAAAGTTCAGTGATTGCCAGACTGAAAGATTTCTCTTCATTAAATCTTTTAGAATCCACTATTATACAGCTTACTTCCAGTTGTAATTTTAGCCTTAGCCCTGGCATGTATTAATTGGACCCCTGTTAGTGAAATGTTCAAGAATGACCTAAAAGATAAAATCACCGACTTAATTACAAATTAGTTACCTGATATTTATTTTCTATGGATTCATATGTTTAATATATTTTTTTGTAAAAATGTTCACCTTACATTTTTGGTGGTCGGTCACCTTCCTTGTATAATTTTTTAATTGTCCTGTCCCTGCTTCTGAGCTGTTGAGCCTAATCCTTTACAAAACCTCTTAAGTATTTAACCCTGTTTTGGTAGGTCTACTATTTCTTCAATTGTGTTGGATTCCAGGTACATATTTTTTCCTCTGTAATCCCCATCTGTCATTTATATGAGGTTTCTTTGTAAACTTATTTTTATAATTTCTTCAGTCTGCTAAGTAAAGGACAAGAAGTCAAAAGACCTTGCGGCACTCCATTGTTTCTCTCTCCATCATGGATTTTGTACATATATATATGTATATACTGTACATATATATATGTATATATATATATACTGTATATATATATATATATATATATATATATAGTATATATACTGTATATATATATATATATATATATATATATATATATATATATATATATATATATATATATATATATAAATAAATTTTGTATGTATGTGTGCATGCATGTTCTAGTGTAACTCTGAAATGCATTGAGCAATTTCAACCAAACTTGGTATACATATGACTTACTATCCAGAGAAGAATACTGGGGGTGGGGGGGCAAGTTATCACTGGCACCAAGGGGGTGGAGGCGGGATGGGGGTGACATGTAAAAATAACCGAAAACGACAGGTATTAGTGTCTAATCCATAGTTTTCTAGGTTGCTGAGATGAACAGCGACACTCCCGATGCCCTTTAAGTCCAAGTTCAGCCCCGATAGGAATGAGGGGTCAGAAGGGGTGAAATATAAAATGTTAAAAATGTTGGGCATTGTAACTGACGCAACTATCTTAACAGGTGAGAGAGAGAGAGAGAGAGAGAGAGTTTAGAGAGCTGTCATCCAGAGTTTAAGTTTGGCAGTCATCCAGAGTTTAATATATATTAATATATATATATATATATATATATATATATTTATATATATATATATATATTTATATATATATATATATATATATATATGTATATATATTTATATATATATATATATAAATACACATAATGTATGATATATATAACGTATGTATATATACATATATACATCAGGCAAGGGTGACGAAGTGAAGGCAGGTCATAAATAGGCAATACATTTATTCCGCCGACGCGTTTCGTAACGACATTGTTACATTCTCACAAAGATAAATATATATATATATATATATATATATATATATATATATATATATATATATATATATATATATATATATATATATATATATATATATATAGAGAGAGAGAGAGACAAGAGATAGCCGGTCATCAAAAGGTGATACATTTAGAAACGGTAACAAATATTACAAAAGGCTAAAAAGAAAACAGCACAAATTACATGGAATATAACTTTGACTTTAAGAGTCTCAACAAATTATACGAAACTTACATTAAAACAAAACAAGATTTAAAAAGCACCTGCTAGACCATTTTCGCTTGCCACTGACGCAAGTGACGTCGGTGTCGGAGCGGTCTTATTACAGAACGACGAGCAAGGCGTTTCTCACCCGGTAGCGTTCTTTTCGAAGAAATTAACCTCCGCTCAACGCAAATATTCGACGGTCGAGAAGGAAACACTCGCATTAATCTTGGCCATTAATCATTTTTCTGTTTATCTATCTTCCACAGGAACTCCAATAAAGATTATGACAGATCATAATCCATTGACCTTCATCAACAGATACAAAAATAAAAATCAACGTCTGATGCGGTGGAGTATCATGTTGCAAGAATGGAACTTGCAGTTTTCTCATATACCGGGAAAAGAGAATGTAGTGGCTGATGCTCTCTCTCGCAGCGTTGGGTAGGGATTCTGGCAAGGGGCTCTGCGGATATTAAGGTAGTATCTGTATCGTTCTAATTGCGGTGTGTGTGCTGTTGAAGTAGGTAGTTAGGTTTGTATTCTTAGAAGTAGATGAGTGTATAAGGACAATGAATATGTATTAATCTGAATTTTCTTTACAGGAATTCCATAAATGTCTGGGACTGTAAAATTAGTTATGTTTAATATTAAGTTTATAGGTGAAGGTAAAGATGGTACTCGTTTGAATTTTGTGGCAATGGTAATTTTAAGATAGGTTGGTGGTGTGTTATTTCTGAATACGCTTTTTGCAGATATTATTATTATTATAGTTTTTATGCTACTGATGAGTACCATAGGCGGTTGTTGATGGTCGTTGAGACATGGTAAGACACTGTTAGGTGATTGATTATGCAGTTGGTGTTAATCAGAGAGTTTACTTAATGAAATGATAGCTACTAATCCGGGTATTCTGTGTTTTCAGGCATAACTACGCTTCACGAAAGTTTTGCGTGTTCAGGTTGCGCAGGGAAAACTGTGCTGGTTTTCTCTGTGTCGTCCATTATAGGTGTGTGTACTCGGTAGGACACTTTTATAGTGATTTAGTGTGTTGACACGGTGATGTAAATGACTCTTGTTCGCTGAACATTTTGCAATGAGCGATGTGAGATATGAAGTGAGAAACCGTTAAGTGTGTAAAATAGTTATGGCCTATGAACAAATATGTGGAATCCGGAGTGGAGCAATGTAGCTCTTGATTATGTACCTATGTGAGAGCCTTGGAGTTATTGGTTTGGTGTTGGTTTTCTGTATTATTTAATATTTTGAATTTGTATTGTATGATATTGGGTTACTTTTTGATATTTTGTTAATCTTGTTATTATGTTAGTGCCTTTCTTGTGAGCTGCATCCTTGTTCTTTTGCCACCCCTGTCCTCATTTTGTTTTTGGTATCATGCTCTAATTATATAATTGTTTTTTTTTACAGACAAACAATAAACGGCACATTACCTGGTGATATCCACCCTACTGGCCACCTCACGGGTTTGCGAAACCCACAGTGCAGCTGCTGGAGACAAATGTGTAGGTCCAGGAGACTCCCTGAGCCATGTCAGGAAGCGGAACAAAATAGTGAAGATCCACTAATCCGAGGACACCTCTGATATACAAAGGCTATGTTGGTCCTTGGAGAAATCCAAACAGAAGCCGAAGGAGTGCCAGTTTTAACACTCAAGAATACGGTCACAACGTCTCCAACCAAGCAGTCTGCAACAATATTGTGGCTCGCTCCACTAACCCGAACTCCCCAAGATACACACCCCTCCTCTGACGACACTTTGGGTCCACGTCACACGCCCAAAAATAAAAATATAAAGAGCGTCAAAAATAGCACTATCACTTAAACACCTGGCGGGGAGGAGGAGAAACAGCACTTCCAAAAACAGCTGAAGGCTAAAAACAAACCCTTCACAAAAGACTTAAATTTAACCTTAAAACTAAACTTAATTTAAGGAAACTAGTAACTTAATTTAAACTTTATTAATATAAAATGAAAAGCAATTTCCTTAAGAGCAAAATATCAAGAAAAAAACTACTTTAAACCTGATACCTTCCTCCCAAAAAAAAAAAAAATTTATTTAAAAAAAGAAATTTTTAATTATATAATTCCACAAACAACTTAAATCAAAAAATGTGTTCCTAAAAGGAAAATGACCAACATCAACACTGCTAATAACATTTTACCATAAATCCTAACCATCACCTGCATTAAATCGACCATTTCATAAAACTAAGCTAAACTCATACAAGCCATTCCAGTCAACACACTTTCATACAAAACCTGCAAGAAATATTATTAGGCTACAATCAAACTAGATACCAAAATGACAACTTCTAAAGCTGAAAAGAAAAAATTAAGTATCAGAATTAAAAAAAACATTAAAGGTACAAGTTTAAGTAATGTATTGTCCAACATATGCGTTTGAAGAGAGTTGAGTTGGGGCAGGAGACATGAGCTCAGAAAAATTCAAACCAACCCTCGAGCAAGTTATATCAGTTACAAGCTCTGTGCTAGACTCTGCAACACTCAGCATTTATAGCATAAAAATAATAAAAGCTGAGAAAAACTTAATGCTCATGTAGACATACAAACCAAAATATACAAGAGGGGTGTCATCCACTATGGCTACTTGAGCTGTGGGCTAGTCTCGCAACCTCCAGTCTTCATAGCGTAAAAATAATGATGGCTGGACCGACGACAATTAGTGACTTCAGCACACCCCACAACCCAGATCAACTCAACCTCGAGAAAGGGCATCAGGTATCTTATTTTCGGAACCTTTCACGTGCCTGATGTCCAAATTAAACTCTTGTAATTGTAATTGTCACCCTGTCCTTCTATGTGCTGTGGCCCGCTTGTGCCAACGTATTCTGTCTTATTATATATATATATATATATATATATATATATATATATATATATATATATAGAGAGAGAGAGAGAGAGAGAGAGAGAGAGAGAGAGAGAGAGAGAGAGAGAGAGAGAGAGAGAGAGAGAAACGGTACAATATTAAAAAGCATGGGATACAAAATCTTAAGAGTCTCAACATGTTATATACATGTACATGAAAAAGCAAAATAATTCCATGAAAAAGCACCTGTGAGACCGAAAGTTGAAGACTGAATGACTAGAAAAGGAGAGAGTCCGAGAGAGAAGCCACAAAGAAACCGGCTGTACAGAGGAAGTGTGTGAGTTCAACTTGTGCGCTAACTGCTTAATATATGACGATTCTAAAATGAGCAGTTACCGGAAACAACTTGTCTGGCCCAAAACAGATGACAGAGTACTGTATTCGATATTGGATCTACACATTTTTGCATGGCTTCTGATGTTGGAAAATTCAGGATTTGACAGTCTGCTACCAGTGCGATGGCTAACACGTTTATGTGAATCAGTCCTGATGTGTTTTGTGGTCTGACAACACCAACATCTCCTGTCTTATATATATATATATATATATATATATATATATATATATATATATATATATATGTGTGTGTGTGTGTATATATGCATTTAATAGTCCCAACAAATTTTTCACATGAAACTTTCATTCTTTTATATGTTACTGTGGAAATAACATACACACAAAGGGTATACATTTGACAAATGTACACGCCCAGGCTAGGAATTGAATCTAACTTTTTATGAAGGTTGATAAATGGGTGCCAGTCATTCTACCCAGTCAATTATCAGGACCTTCTGGCACACGTTCCTGTCTAATTCAGTATCCGCACTCAATATCAAATTGTATAGGACTAATTATTACAATTTTAGTACTCGCCTATCATGGTGGACATTAGTTGATTTTTGTTTCTAAATACAAGACTTGAATTCCACAGAATATGGACAGCAGAGTCGAAAGAAATCCTAATCTCTCCTGATAGTTAAATGACTGGACAAAGTTTCTGTCACCCATGGTCAACCCAAAATCGGATAAGTTGATGCTCTTCCAATGTACATTTTCTTTGAGTTTAAGCTATTAAGAAGCTAAATTGCATTCAAAATTAACGAGTTATTCGTGGCTTAACATTTGGAAGAGTACACACACACACACACACACACACACACACACACACACACACACACACACACACATATATATATATATATATATATATATATATATATATATATATATATATATATATATATATATATATATATATATATATCCTAGACTCTATGAAAATCAGGTAACGCTTCTCTCTCATGAAAAAAATGACAAATTAATTTTGAAAGAACAGTAAGAGAGGGTGAAATATATAAGAACGGAAACTAACTTTTCTCTCTATCTCTTTCTCTTTCTCTCTCTCTCTCTCTCTCTCTCTCTCCCGCGGAACAATGAGATGGATTAAACTTGAAAAACAAACTGCGACAGAGAAAGGGAAATAAACAAAAACAAAGAAAAAATGGCATTACCTGGACACAATAGCCTAAAAAAACCGGAAGAAATGAAAAAGAGAAGCAGAATTAAGAAATGAGTGAAAAGAGGTATAAAATGACAGACCGATTTAAAAGAATGAGAAAAAGGACTGATATTTAAGAAAAGGAAAAAAATATGATTAAGAACAGAAGAAAGAAGAGAATAATCTGCAAAGATGAATAAACGGATAAAAGCGTCAGCGTTAAAAGGATGTTACTGAACATACTGCAGAGAGAGAGAGAGAGAGAGAGAGAGAGAGAGAGAGAGAGAGAGAGAGAGAGAGAGAGAGAGAGAGAGAGAGAGAGGATGTTCAACAATAATTGAGGACAATGATGAAACTGTAACACGATATGACAAAAAAAAGATTATAAGCAGAATTACTTAATATTCAGGGAAAAAAAAAAACTTGGCCACGCGAAATGCAAAATGTTAACAAATGAATGTAAGAGAATCAAGTCAAGTAAAAAAATACGCCGAAGTTTCCTCGGCGCGATCGAGGTCTCTGTACAGCCGCTACAGTGTATAATCAAGGCCACCGAAAATAGATCTATCTTTTGGTGGTCTCGGTATAATGCTGTATGAGCCGCGGCCCACAAAACTTGAACCAGAGTCCGGTGGTGGCCTGGCCTATACCGTTGTCAGATGCACGATTATGGCTAACTTTAACCTTAAATAAAATAAAAACTACTGAGGCTAGAGGTCTGCAATTTGGTATGTTTGATGACTGTAGGGTTGATGATCAACATACCAATTTGCATCCCTCTAGCCTCAGTTGTTTTTAAGATCCGTGGGAGGACAGAAAAAATGCGGACAGAAACAGTGCGAACGGACAGACAAAGCCGGCACAATAGTTTTCTTTTCAGAAAACTAAAAAGGAATAATGACTATTTAAACAGCCGAATGAAGTCCTTCTAGTTTGGACAACAAATTAGTCATTTAAATTTAGTCCTATTTTGCACATAAACTGCAATAATCAAATGTTCAATTACGTCAAAAACCTGCTTTTGTCAGAATAAACTGACCTTAAAGCTCGTGGTCCCTAACTCCTCTGAACAGCCCAGAGGACCTAGACGGTCTGATTACTATCTTGAAACAAGCGAAAACTTCAACATTGCTGAAAATCATTAAATTTATGGGTACTGGTCTAACGAAAGTAATCCATTGAACGACGTGCAGACGGATATTAATCTAAAAAGAAAGATGAAACCTGAAGCCTCAGTCCCTGACACCTTAAACCAAAAGAACCAGAACCGGCCCGAGGTTTTCATAAACCGGCCGGGAAGCGGTACGGTTCTGGATACAAAAGCTGCGAAGGAATGGAAAGGGCGATTCCTTCGCCCGACCGGCCATTCATTCCAGAATAAGGAACTCCCGCCTCTTGCAGCCGTGGCATTATCTTTTGTTAGGAAATGACTGAAAATAATCCCAGGGATTGCACAGGGATTACAATCTGCTTAGCCCACTTTCATTTGCCTTCGGGGGCTTAAGCTATGGGGCTTAAAGACCCGAAAGGAGAGGTCAGACGCCTGGAATTTCATTTCTTCCGAATGTATTGCTATTTCTTTTGTTTGAGAGTTCATCACGTTTCTCATTATTCAAGGTATTCGTTATGATCCCTATCCTCTACGTCCCTTTATTTAAATAGACATCCATTTCTCTCACAATAAGGAGAAATTAATAGCGTTCAGAATGCTGCACCGCGCAATAAATGCTTCCCTCGACTTTCACTTATTTCCAAAATTTTCTTCGTTTCTCTTCGTCTGCACATTCATATTCATTGTTTTTTTT
Source organism: Macrobrachium rosenbergii (assembly GCF_040412425.1). Taxonomy (NCBI): domain Eukaryota; kingdom Metazoa; phylum Arthropoda; class Malacostraca; order Decapoda; family Palaemonidae; genus Macrobrachium; species Macrobrachium rosenbergii. The sequence continues at coordinate 19,009,667 of NC_089757.1, forward strand.
TTTTTGCGACAGGAGGCAATTAATTACGAGTTTACACCCGGATATTCTATGCGAAGAACTTTCACCTCGACCATTTCCCATTTTTTGGAAAGCGAGTCTTTCCTTTATATAAAAGAAGTCAATTTATCTTTTCACAGACATAAATAAATAAATAAATAAATAAATAAATAAATAAATAAATAAATAAATAAATAAATAAATAAGAAAAATGTACTGAGTGCTGAAGACAGGTTACTAGGGCTGACTGTTGGAGGTACCAAGTGCAGATCCACCCACATGCAAACTGGACTTTATGGTACCTTACAGAGTGACGTGTTGTAGGGAAAGGGTAACAGCAGCAACACGTGACAAGAAGTTTAGAATAAAAAAGTTACTATAATGGGTAACTGTCTATTCTTGATCTGGCGCCTTGTAGCACTGAACAATTCGGTCAAGAAAACGGCCCTTTAACAACTGAGCCCTTCAAAACATCACACAATATAGAAGTTGCAAATTTAATCTGTCATTTATTGTTAATACTCTTCGAATGAGAGTACTAGAGTATGAGATGAAAAACTCTCAATAAAATTACTTCACGAGTATTTCAAAAGCAGGGACACATTCCAATCCACAAGCAATTTTAGCTTTTAAACAGCCGTTAGTTTTGTCGAGTCAGGCTGTTTGTTTTGTCGAGTCATTCCAGATACATTTGAATTTATTAATGGTAAAATTTTATTGTATATATCAATACACTTTCAAGTAACATTAATTCGTCATTATCGGCAACGTTACTTTTCACCTTGCTAAATTCATGTAGCATGATCTACAACATTTACAGGTAATAAATGATACCGGCTCATCCCTTCGGTTTGTTAAAATATCTGTAAAATATGAGTCTTACAGAACTTCAGCCAATATTTTTTCAAGTACCACCTTTCTTTTACTCACAGTGAATACAAACACATTTGGGCTTTTCTGTAAATCTGTTTCTCTACTGATCAGACCAGGAAAGGACAATTGACATCATTTTCTCTCCGGCCACAATCCTCCCCAATGCCCTGTGGCTCAGTTTCATTAGTGATTTCTGTTGATTTTGTTGAATGAAAAATGGCTTTATTTCAGTAGTGATGTTAATCTATTCGTTGAAGCAGCTCGCTAGCGAACTGTCCCATCTGAACGCCAGAGTGATCCGTTATCCATCAAATAAAAAGCTAATGGCATGAAGATCAATGGAGCATGCACAGCCTAAATGTAAAAGTTATTACAGATAAGATTATACTTTTAAAGAAAATACACACTTGCATATTCAGGAGTAAATGGTATAAAGCGAGAAAGACTCATGACTTAAACGTAAAGGAATTAATTAAACATTCAGCAGAATCACAGAACAAAATTCGTCTCAAATTTTTCAGCCTAATTGTGAACCACTGCTGTTGCCGCTGGACTTCCAAAGTCCGTCGCAAGTATTACAGACGCCGTCGAGCAGCAACAGCGTCTGTCATACTCTACAAGTCTCTTATCAAGCCAGACCCAACATTCTTTCAGTTAACTACACTAAACGAGAGACTGACAGCACGACGAATGTGTTACTTCCTGGCATTCACTGGTCACACAAAAACGAAAATTAATCTCAAATGAAAATGAAAACTGAGCTTTTAAGACCTATCAAAGAGGAGCTTAACTAAATCCCACCGGCAGCATCTTTCACCACAAATGTCTCCTAATGTTTCTCTTAAACGAAAAGAGCTAAGCTAAAATGTACCGAGCAGACTCTAGGTCAGGCCGAGAGGTGCTTCGGGTCCTGACACAAAAGCTTGGAGGAAATGGAAAGGGTGATTCCTCTGCCCGGCCGACCCTTCATTTCACAAGCATTCCACAATATGCAGCAACTCTCGTGGTTATGGCATTCACTTTTGTTAAGGAATGACTGGAAATAATCCCAGGGATTGCAACTGGATTACAACCTCCTTAGCCCACTTTCATTTGCGTTCAAGGATTAAGCTATGGGACTTGAGGACCCAAAAGGAGAAGGCGGACTTAAATTTCGTTTCTTCCAAATATATAGTTGTTTGCTTCTTTGTCTCTGAGTTTGTGCAACTCTCATTACTCACGGTATCCTCCCCTTTCTCTGTTTCCCTTTCCTTCATTTATATATCCATCCCTCTCTCTTTAAACAGGAGGATTCAATAAGATGATCGCAGCTGGACTACTGCATGGTGCAGAAATGCTTATCTTGAATTCCGCTTATTTTCACGGCTTGCCTTATCTCCATTCCAAAGACCCTCCTTTTTTTGTGACAAGGACCAATTAATTTGGAGTACAAATTCATGAATTCAGTGAAAAATTTACCTGTTATTTTTTTGTTACTTTCAAGACGATCCTAATTATAAATGATTTATGCAAACTAAACGTAATTTGACCTGATGCATGCACTTGTTTGGCATAGAAAAATATGGGACAACTTTTAATACGTGCAATTAATTAAACGTTGTTTCTGTATAGCTGTAATTACTTGTCATATCTACGTGGCTTTTTATCAACTGTCACCTGTTCGTTTACTTCAAATAAAATTCCCTCATTTTTTCAAGTCTCTATAATTCCTGTTTGCTTGCTCCAATTTCCATTATGGCATAAATATTAAATTGTATCTTAAAGAGCCATGTGAACATAATACCTTCATCACCATACCCGTCACACTGAACCCAATTCTTTCTTCCATAAACTTCGCTTACAGCTTGGAACATTCCCATAGTTCTTATCACACAACCTTCTGGACCCTAGAATCATTTCATTTCCTTTGGATTTATATATCATCAAGACGTTCACGCTTTAAGACCAACTGTAATCACTATAGTTGAACATCAAGTTGAAGACCGTTTTATTTATGCATTGGAATTTGATTTTTGGTGGTATTCGATTTAATATAATTTTGCCTTCCACTCTCTTTCTTTGTCACTTGTTTGTTCCTGTTTAAACGAATGAAGATAATCCCCACATATGTTATATGTGTATACACACACTATATATATATATATATATATATATATATATATATATATATATATATATATATATATATATATATATATATATACGTATGTATGTGTGTGTACAATGACTTTATTCACAATTCCTGTTTATTTTAATCATATATATATATATATATATATATATATATGTATATATATATATATATACATATACATACTGCATATATGTATATATGTGCGTATGTGTTATGAAATAGAAATACGTAGATAAAGTATAAATTATTATCCAGTACAGGTTTATGAAGCCTGCACGTCGGACAAGCAGCAGAGTTTCCCGATCCCCAATGAAAAATTCTGTGAAAACGTGACGCGCTTATAATGACGCGTGCTCTTTAAGCTTGACGATCATCCTAAACCATCCATGATCAATACATGAGAGTGATTAAATCATGTCGCTAAGTAGAGAGGCGCGCAGCATCACAGGCGTATTTCACTACATATTTGTTGATGAAAACTTGTACTTTATGAATAATGAAGCAAGGGCGCGCCCGTTTGCTCTATTCATTGACGCCCGTAATAATTCACCATGCATGTGACGTCGTTGCATAGTAACAGACTAATCGTGGTTGGTATCTTTCTCAGGAGGTTTTGATAATTATGCGAAAAAATAATTAAATAGAAATTTTGCATACATTTAGATGTTGTATTGTTTCTGTATAGAATGAATTACATTAAATGGAAATCAACATATTAAAGGTTTTACCACCTTCGAAGAAAGATTAAACTTGAATAAATTCGAAGTTATTTATCAATAAAAACATAATTTGAAATCATCAACGTAAACATAATCCTTTTACACGTACAATTTCCGTCACTTCCCATCACAACTGTGATAAAATGAACTGAACACTTATGCCAATCCTGACTTATTTTAGCAATATATTTATCTTAGTTTCATAGTTACGAAAGCAGAGAGAGAGAGAGAGAGAGAGAGAGAGAGAGAGAGAGAGAGAGAGAGAGGTGGGGGTTGTTACTGCAGAGAGTTCACATTGTGGATTACACTGTTGATGATACTAAAAAGTTATAAGCAGCGTCCGTTCTCAGGTAGCTTTATGATTTTTACTTCTCATCGGCTCGTTCCCCTTGGTCCCTTGCTACTTAGCCGTCCAACTTCTTTAACTTGGCCTCGTTTCGGTTATCATCTTATAAGAACAAATCCTTTCCGGCGAACCTTGTACTAGTCTGCGAATGTCACTCAACGGTGTCATTAAACTACTTTACAATCCAGAAAAAAAGACTAATGTGTTAAGACGACTGACGTGGTAAACAGAACTAATCGCAGCAACCATATAACTAACGTTTTGCCTGATTTCCCTCCTGATGTATATTTTTTCATTAAAGAAAATGCAAAAATTAGTCTGCTCTCGGTATATACTTACAATTCATACATGGAGAGGTAACAACACGCCCATCAAAGCACAGGGGACGTAAAAAAATCACAGTTTTTGAGAGATGCATCATAAGGGACAATGAAATCGGTTGCTTCTAGACATAAGAGATGAAATAAAACAAGTAAAATGCTCCGAAGTTTCTTCGGCGCAATCGAGTTTTCTGTCCGGTGGTCGCCTCACCCACGGCCCATAAAACTCTTAGCCGCGGCCAATGAAACCCAATCATGGTCCGGCGGTGATCTATGTTGTTGGTACCTACAGAGCTCCCAGAAGTACGATCATGGCCAAATTTAACCTTAAATAAAATAAAAAAATACTGAGGCTAGAGGGCTGCAATTTGGTATGTTTGATGACTGGAGGGTGGATGATCAACATACCAATTTGCATCCCTCTAGCCTCAGTAGTTTCTAAGATCTGAGGGCGGACGGACAGACAAAGCCGGCACAATAGTTTTCTTTTACAGAAAACTAAAAAACGAACTGTATTACCCCTGATGATCGAGGAAATGAATTTCATGTTTCGAAGGTGAATCAAAAGGCGCGATCAAAGAGAAAGATAAAGGTTAATACGGTGCAACATGGCCGAAGGGCAATGTTAGTATAAAACTAGTAAAAAATAAACATGGAAAACCTGCTGAATGAGTTGATGAGTAAGCTGCAAATGAAAAACTGAAGGCTAATCAGAATCAGATGATTCAAAATACTCATTCAATGCCACCAAAATAAAAACCTGAGAGACGATACCAACGAAGGCTTTGGAGAGACAGGGACAATAATAATGAAGGGTCTGAAGAGACAGAGACGATAATAACGAGGAAATAATACATAATTGTAGGTAAAATAATACACAAAGAAACAAAAACAAATGGCAAAAACGCCTCAGCCAAGAATGTGATATAGTGCGTCTTTTCAAGAAAGATACGATTCCCTTCTCTTTAACTGTAAAAAAGGAAAAGACAGGCATTTTTACATGCTTTTATATAACTTGGTTTCTGAGTCTGTCTGTCTGTTTGGGTCAAATCTTGTAACTCAATTTTCGACCTGTTCCCTTCGCCCGATGGGCTCGAAATTTTGCGTGGTTACTATATCCCGGTGACAATACAACCTTACATGATCAGTATGTCAGCAGTGACCTCTAGTGACCCTACAGTGACCTCTCCCAGTATCTCAGGATTTGTATGACACTCTGGATTTTTCACAACTTCTTTGTCTCGGTAGAATAATTTAATCGCTCTACGGATTTTTAAACCTTCTTTGGCTCGACAGGATATCATTTTCGTTAGCTACTCTACAATCATAAATCGGTTACAATTTCGCTCAAAACTAAAAAGTATAAATAAAAAAAAATTTAAAAATCTTAAAACACGCTTTTATTAAAATGCACTACAAAGGATATGGGTGACCTTTCGACGTCTAACAGAGATTGGATCTCGAAAGACGTAAAATTGAAATTATTTGAGAACATGCAAACAAATAAATAAAAATTTCCATTGCTCCTTCTGAGTCTTTGGCGCCTATTCTGTTTGCCCGCTATTCAATTACTTTTCTTTTGTTATTGTTGCGTCACATTTGACATTTTCCCTTTGTTGCATTATAAATGATATAGTTTTATTATCTATCATTTCCATCCTTCCATTGGTGTATTCTAAATACGGATTTTGTTTCTCTTCAAGTTCTTTCTACAGATCTGAGCAACTTCAGTTTCTATAGCGACAAAAGCGTACTCGCAATCAATATTTATGGAAAGAAATAAAAAATGAAAAAAATAAAAAACTTTAAACATACTTTTATTAAAATGCACTAGAAAGTGAAAAATAAATTTTTTGAGACACCAGGATATTCTTACAATTAATCATGTCTACAAAAATAAAAGCGTGGGCACCAAACATTGAAGGAAATGCTACAAGAAAAGAATATATATATATATATATTTTATTTCTGGTAGCATTTCCTTCCCTGTTTGGCTCCCACGCTTTTATTTGTGTAGACGATTAATTGTAAGAATATCCTGGTGTCTCAAAAAATTATTTTTCACTTTTTAGTGCATTTTAATAAAAGTGTGTTTAAATTTTTATTTTTTTTTATTTTTTTATTTTTTATTTCTTTCCATAAACATTAATTGCAAGTATGCTTTTGTCGCTACAGAAACTGATGTTGCTCAGGTCTGTAGAAAGAACCTTGAAAAGAAACAAAATCCGTACTTAGAATACAATAATGGAAGGATGGAAATGATAAGACAATAAAGCTATATCATTTATAATGCAACAAAGGGAAAATGTCAAATGTGACGCAACAATAACAAAAGAAAAGTAACTGAACAGCGAGCAAACAGAACAGGCGCAAAAGACTCGGAAAGAGCGATGAAAATTTTCTATTATGTGTTTTTATGTTCTCAAATAATTTCAATTTTACGTCTTTCGCGATCCAATCTCTGTTAGACGTCGAAAGGTCACCCATAACCATGTGGCAGGTTAGGGCAAGCAATCCACAACTGGTCATTTGGAATGGATGTAAAAAGGTTGAATAAAAGAAGATATCACCAAATTACCCGGAGAAACCTAAAAAGCAAAGTTTTATCCAATGCTTTTCTATTTTGAATGCTTTAGCTTTTTAGCAACCGTCTACATCCCGAAAAAAATTGCCCACGGCAATAGTATCAGGCTAAACCCGGAAAATTTCTGACAGATGTGGACTCGATGTTCGTTTGTTAAAAATTAAATATCAAGGGCAATAAATAACTAGAAACCTTGAAAGTTGTCCGTTATCAGCTGGAGTATTGTGACAATGATGCAACATTATTGTAGCCTGAGTTAGGAATCTATATAAGCTCACTGAATCACATTTACTCTCTCTCTCTTTTTTCCTATATTCGAAATGACCGCCAATGAGCCAAATCGATACGGAAGAGATGTTTGTTATCAGGCCTCTCTCTCTCTCTCTCTCTCTCTCTCTCTCTCTCTCTCTCTCTCTCTCTCTTCTCACAGACACACACACCCATGTAGGAAAACATTTTTGGAAAAAAGTTTTTGCTTGTTTGCTAATTACTCTTCAGATATCTGGTAAACTTAGT
>NC_089757.1:19019655-19022155 GCF_040412425.1 Macrobrachium rosenbergii
TATACTTACATACTGTACATACGTACATATACATACACACGTACATACATGCATATAAATAAATATATTATTGACGGACAGATCAACAGATATCACATTTAATACATGCATTAACGAAGTATCTGCATGAGAGAGAGAGAGAGAGAGAGAGAGAGAGAGAGAGAGAGAGAGAGAGAGAGAGAGAGAGAGAGAGAGAGAGAGATTATTCGAAAAATAATAATTATATTCGAAGCTGTGTGAAGATATAAATGAGAGAGAGAGAGAGAGAGAGAGAGAGAGAGAGAGAGAGAGAGAGAGAGAGAGAGAGAGAGAGAGAGAGAGAGAGGAGGGGCTTATTATTAAAAATATTTTGAAAATGCATAATGAGGCACCAACAATATTCTTCGGGTATAATGGACCATTTCCTTATGTCTGCATGAAAGAGAACTGAAAGTATGGGGCAGCGCCCTTAGAAATCCAAAGAAAGAGTTTCCCGGCAAAGCGTTTACCGACACTCGAGGTAAATTTCTGGGAGTCAGGATTTTAAAGGAGAACAGAATTTCTTCACCGAACCGACCAGATGATGAAAGTTTTAGAGAAAGATATTTTCAGGGCTTTGTGCTGGACACTTTTCACAGTAAAAGAGTGTATTATAAAAAAAATAAAAGTGCTATAACAATGTCTTATGTTTCCGTATGTTTGAATCTTTGGGATTATTGAGGTCGTATTTTTACTTTTGTAAGAAGATAGAAAACAAAATTTGATTTATATTTCTTAACCCTAACTCCTCCTCTCAACCTATATTACATTTTCTAAATTTTATTTACCTTATCCTTCAGAACGCTTCCAAATTAAAGTCTTGCACCAAAGTATCGTCCACTTTCAATGTGACCAAAAAAAAAAAAAAAAAAAAATCCTCTTTCTGTCTTTATTAACCTTTTTAATACTCCTTCCGATCTCCAATTTTATCACCCTTTAAATACTTTCACTCTACATATAGACAAATAATTCATTTTTCATTTTCGTTCATTCACATTCTGTCTGCACACTTCACTTCCATTAACTAGAGTTAGCTTAATAATCCCTTCAAAGAATTCCACCTCTGCCTTCCATGGTTCCGAATGAGTATGTAAACACTCTTGTTCCTTCTCCCTAATGAATGATACAAAAGAATGATATAAAAGAAGGGACTGATTAAACAATAACGATAAAAGTAAGAACCTTACGATAGGGCGACCAGAAACTCAAGAGATAAATCTTTGGGGTAACAAGTCTTTGGAACTAAAAATAAGAATAGAGGAATGAGAACAGATCTCCTAGTACGAATTTTTTTAAAAATGCAAGAAACAAGTTGAAATGACATTAAATGCATAAGTATGGAAGAGCCCTCTTGGTTAAGTTTTCGGAAATGTGAATCAACAGCAGGTAACGAGAAGGTAAAGGACTTCACTCAAACATTCCTTTGAAGAAAACGAATAACTTGCCTTGAGAAAGAGCCCGTGTCAGTCATCACAGTGCTGTAGTACATGCAACAGGTCATGCTGAGTAGGCTACTGAATTCGAGCAGATTAAATGAAAAATAAATGATCCTAATGTAAGGTTACATCTCTCTGTGCTAGGTCTCGATAAAATGCCAACCATTTTAGAACGTCTATTTTACTCCTTCATTTTTTATAATTGAATATACTTTTCCCCATCATAAGTAACTTTAGTCCTGACACATAACAAAATTGTAAAGGAAGGATAATCCTAAATTATTGCTATAAAAAAATGACGTCGGCTTATAAATGCAACTTACAAGTCCTGACACTGAAATGAATGAGAGAGAGAGAGAGAGAGAGAGAGAGAGAGAGAGAGAGAGAGAGAGAGAGAGAGAGAGAGAGAGAGAGAGAGATAATAATGCATTCTAATGAAACATGACATGCATTATCTGACAATAACATTGCTCAACTCCGAACTATTTTTGCAGGTTCTTGAGACCGATAAATGTCATGGTTTACATATATACAAAACTTAATTCCCTTTTCATCTAGGATGTATTCATAGTCATACAATTTTAATGGCAGGTCTTACTGCACAAGCATTAAATTCACCGACATTTTATTTGTTAAAAGATGAAGTGGTAATCTAATTATTTCAGTGAAATGACTTTAGGGAAGTATTATATACACACACACACACACACACACATATATATATATATATATATATATATATATATATATATATATATACATATATACATAATACATATATATCTATATTTGGTATGTGTGTTTGTACGTATGTATGTAAGTATGCATATATTCATATATACGTACAATTTTATATATATATATATATATATATATATATATATATATATATATATATATATACATATATATTCTATATATAGGTAGTAAATTAGGCGCCTAAGAAGTGATCAACAGTGGTGCATGGCAGTGGGTTGGAGCGCAGCATGGGGTTAGTAACCTTGTCCCAAAAGACATCGAAAATCAACATCAAAAAGTGATTTACA
>NC_089757.1:19027155-19054655 GCF_040412425.1 Macrobrachium rosenbergii
TTGCCACCCCATCCCACTTCAAGTATTTAGAAGTCTCCCCCAAAAAAAAAAAAAATAGTTCTAGAGGTGGCGCATAAAGAAGCCATAATCTTGGGATATAATACATATGCAATTCTAAGTGCTTTACAGCGAGCTAAGAAAGAAGGAAATCGTTTTCGAATATGTTCCGAAAAAGTTCCATAACATGAAAAGATAAAAGTGACATTAATGCGATAAAGTGATTAATGTGACAAAGTGATATCCATGTCATCATTACTGAGCTTACCGATATTCATGTTCTTAATTATAAATATCGAAGCGCTGGTAATAATCACAATTACAGAGGTGAAGGATATATCACTAAACATAAAACAGACCAATAATGACCCTAAATCCTCCTCCTCCTCCTCCTCCTCCTCATCATCATCATCATCATGATCGTTATCATAATCATCTCCAACGCCTTCCAACGCAAAGGACTCTGTTACATTTCGTCACTCGTACCTATCCTGTGCTTTATCTTCCATAAATCTCCACTTCCCTGGGTGGTGAGAAGGACGTCCAAACCATCTCCATATCCCTATCATCATTATCCCACCTACATATGGAACTTCTGCAACTTCTTTTAAGGATCATTTCTCATTCCATCCTTCCAGTGATTCTTAATATTCCTCTTATACCTTTATTCTCAAATTGACAAAAGTCTTTCAAAATAATCCATTGTTATAACATGACTCATGCTCGTTCAGCAATAAAGTTCGTACTAGGTCATGTATGACCTTAGTTTCGTATGCAAATACGACGTCAAATGAAATTATTCATGAAACTGGAGGTAATTAAAGAACATTAGAATTAATGCAATTGAACTCAAAGTCATCTAACCAAATAACTTGCTTTTATAACTCTATGTGAAGCTGAAATACCAATTACTCAGTGAATTTAATATTCAAAGGAAGATCACGATGTGATGAAGCTGGGATCATGTTTCGGTCAGCCCCTATCCTCAGTGGTTGAGAGAGAGAGAGAGAGAGAGAGAGAGAGAGAGAGAGAGAGAGAGAGAGAAGAGAGAGAGAGAGAGTTCATAAATATCTGACATTATCTGCCTATAAAAAGATATATAATGGGTTCCTTGACCAGAAACTGAACGATATATAATCTGACATGGTGTAGCCTTGTATGTGAACAGAAGTAGAAATAAAAGAAGACAGTCTAACACCCTCTCTCTCTCTCTCTCTCTCTCTCTCTCTCTCTCTCTCTATAAAGCGCACTCCGAGTGAATCTTTCGGGAGAACTTGGCTGACCCGAAATCCTGAGTTAAAAGGGTCGGAAAGACTCTCACGGGAAAACGGTAATTATAACTTTAGCTGAGTGAGAAAACAAACTCACTGGGAGGGCGTAAACAACGAGAAGAGAAAGAGAAACACAGCAAGATACACAAAGGGACGCCCTAATATTGGATCAATCCTGAAGCAAACTTAATTTATCAGAATGAGAGGGGAAACTTGAGACGAAGAACAGTGTACTCTGGTTCCAGAGTGAAAATGACAGCGTGGATACTCCACAAAGACACAAATAGTCACCATACGGAACACGATCAGAACAATCGTGATTTTCCCAATAACGTCCAAGTCTTCGAAATCAACAGTGCATGTGACGTCATCATGAATAAACCACCAACCCAGTCAAAAACACAGAAAACACAAACGGTTTGTGAATATGTGTAGCCTTTTCTCAGGACGAAATGATTTTTTTTTTTCAAGATGGGCTCGACCGTAACCTGTCCGACTGCAGGTAAATGATTGTCTCCTGAAGCCCCGGTAATATAGAAGAATGTGAGATTTTAGTGAAACGACTCTTGCCAGCTATAAATAGACGTATTTGAAATCTAATGGATTTGCTTTAAGTGATAATTATATAACGAAATTTAGGGTAAGTAAAACAAAATAAAGAAATGAAAAACATACAGGGCACGGTACAACATTAATAGCGAAGAGAGAACGTAAATAATGTTAGATATAAATAAATAAAAAAAGTAATGTTAGTGAATAGTACGACAATTTTAAACCGCTTAACAGAAACAAAATAAAGAAAAGCAAGTTATTGTAAATACATCATAAAAAGGAGACAAGCAAAGAGAGGCAAGAGCAAATGGTAAGTACAGAGAGGGAAACAAAACAGGCAGGAACAGAATGATAGAAATGCCCAGAATGCCAGAGAACCCCGACTGAAATCATTTGGGGCAGGAGGACAGAACATAATATCAAGAAACGAACAGAGATAAAAACGATCCCACTTAGAATATGTCAGGCAACACAAAGTGACAGAGGAACTAAATTCTGTAATCACATCAGTATATATATATGTACATATATATACATACATACACACACATATATACTCGTATATATATATGTATATATATATATATATATATATATATATATATATATATATATATGTATGTATATATATATATATATATATATATATATATATATATATATATATATATATATTCATATATATTCAGCAAGCACAAACATATTTCACAAACAATTTATTTGAGAGAAGAAGAGAGAGAGAGAGAGAGAGAGAGAGAGAGAGAGAGAGAGAGAGAGAGAGAGAGAGAGAGAGAGCCTTTCCTCAACATAAAATGAACTTTTTGAAATTTAATCGCCATAGCAGTACGGGGTTACAATCTGTCGATCAGTAACCTAAAAACAAAAAATTTCGTAATTAAATAGTGTATCAAATCTTCTCAAGCCTTGGGATTTAACAGTACAAGATGCTAATCGAATGACGGTTACCAGTTATCTAATAAATGCTTAAAAATAAAATGGAATTGCTTGAGTGATATCACTACTGGGTGGGAGCTTCAAGGTCAGAGAGAGAGAGAGAGAGAGAGAGAGAGAGAGAGAGAGAGAGAGAGAGAGAGAGAGAGAGAGAATTTACTATGTCAAAATGGATTTACCTTATCGTTCCCATTCCTGAGACAAATTTTTGATGCAGAAAATAGCGTTAATGTATACAACCACAGTAGAAGAAAGAAAGAACAAATAAAGAATATTAAATAAAAACAATCTTGTACTGTATATAACGAACTTAAGGGGGAGAGAGAGAAATAAATCCGGACAAGAATGGGAAATGGTACAGAGAATTCAAAAGAAAAACACGCAGAAAACAATAAGATAGAAGGGGTAGAATGCCTAAAGAATACCGGATGAAAGACTCAGCAATATAAAGAATGAAATTCTACGAAGCAGGTGGACATGCACGGTTAAATTAGGAAAAGAAAGGAAAGAACAGGTATAGAAAAGTAAGGAACACGAAAATGATTAATGCAAGAGCTAGCGATAACGTAACGGGGACAAACTGTAAAACGATTGAAACGACAGTAACCTGCATAGTTTTGGAAGCCTATAAACAATACAGGAATTTTACGAATGTCAATAACGACAAAAAAAAAAAAAACTCTCTTGAACCCAAAACCACATATAGTTTTACATTAATATCTTCTCAAAACAGACAGTAATCAATATTTTACAACTGGTTACCCTATCAATTTTAGGTTGCAATATTCAGTCATATAAAAATCCATTTAAAAATCAAAGTTTTTATAGCAGGTTTCTGGAACGAATAGAATCAGTTAAAGAGAATAGCGAACTAATTTCTAGATACCGATTTGCAAAAGACCAACAGAGATCATTACTAAAAAGCCAATAATAAACTGACAATGACCAATGAACGATCTGTGATGCTAGAGAGTAAAACGAAAATGACCAAAGTTAGAATATTGCTCGGCGAAGCTGAATACCTTTGGGTCACTACAACCCTTTTCGGTGTGAATAATATATAAGTGGAATCAGCCAGCTTCCTTTATCAAAAGTATCAATCACAGCTGAAATCTGGTTTCGCCAAGATCAGAAAGGCCTCCTTATTTCTACCCTATTATGAGTATTATCTAAGCAAGAGAGAGAGAGAGAGAGAGAGAGAGAGAGAGAGAGAGAGAGAGAGAGAGAGAGAGAGAGAGAGAGAACGCTTACTACATCAAATTAACTTGGTTTATCAACACCCATTGCGGAGACAAATCCTGATGCAAAAAAAAAAAAGAGATAACGTATACAACCACAGCAAGGGAAGGAATGAGGAGAGAAAGAATATTAAATAAAAACAATCTTGTACAGCATATAACAAACTTAAGGGGGAGAAAGAGAAATAAAACCTGGAGAAGACAGGGGAATGGTACAGAATATTCAAAGAAAAAAAAAAAATGAATACCAGAGGGGACAGATGTCTAAGTAATACCGGCTGAAAGAATCGGCAATATACAAATAGAGAAACACTAAGGAGTAGGTAAGCAGGAAACGGTTAAAGAAAGAGATGAAAGGAAAGCATAGGCATGGGGAAAAGTAAGGCACATGAAAATGGTGAAAGCGAGAACGAACGACAAAGAAACGAAAACAAAGTGGACAAAAGAACGAAACAAGAATAACCTGTTCAACTTTGGGAGCCTCAGCAACATACAAATAATACGGTTTACAATAATGACAAAAAACATACGTTATGTTGTTTCTTGAATCCAAAATCACAAATGGCTTTACATCATCTTCTCAAAATGGGCAGAAAACAATTCTTTACCTAATGATCCTATCTATCAGTGTTATATTGCAACATTCAATTATATAAAAAATCCACTTACAATTCAAAGGTTTGAAATGAATACAAAACTAATTTACTGATGCTGATTTGTAAAAGCGCCACGAAGCTTAAAACTAAAAAGACAATAATAAGCTGACAATGGCCAAGGTTAGGTTAACTGCTTGGCGTATTTTAATGCCTTTGGGTCACTGGAACATTCTCTTAGCGAATAATGTAAGTGGAATCAGCCAACTTCTTAACAAAAGTATCAGCAGTTAAACTCGCCATTAGCCGAAAGTCCGCCTATCTCTTCTCTGTCTACGAGTATTATCTATGATCAAGAGAGAGAGAGAGAGAGAGAGAGAGAGAGAGAGAGAGAGAGAGAGAGAGAGAGAGAGAGAGAGAGAGAGAACTGTGAAGCCTTTCCTTCCCTCTACCTAAAATGAACTTTCACTTAATTAATCGATGCTACAATACGGAGTCACAATCTGTCTATCAACAATGTAACAATAAGAGAATATTGTGATTAAATATATGTATAAAATCAATCTCCTCAAGCCTTTGGAATACATCGGTGCAAGATGCCAATCAAATTACGGTTACCAGTTATCAAATAAATGAATAGGAATAAAATGGATTTGCTCGAGCGATATCAATACTGGTGGGACCTTCAAGGTCACACACACACACACACACACAGAGAGAGAGAGAGAGAGAGAGAGAGAGAGAGAGAGAGAGAGAGAGAGAGAGAGAGAGAATTTGCTATATCAAATAGAACTGCTTTATCAATACCCATTACGGAAAGAAATCCTGATGCAGAAAAAATGCAATAAGTTATAAAACGAATAAGAGAAACAATGAGGGAAAGAAAGAGCATTAAATAAAAATAATCTTGTACAGTATATAACAAAGTTAAGGGGAGAAAGAGAAACCAAAAAGCAAGAGAAGACAGGGAAATGGCACAGAGAATAAAAAAAGAATACTAGAGGGGATTAGCGGCTGAAAGAATCGGCAATACAGTATATAGATAAAAAAATCTACGGAACAGGTACATAGGGTACGATTAAAGGAGAAGAAAGGAAAGAATAGGTATGGAAAAATTAAGTAACATGAAAATGGCTAAAGGGGGAACGAACGATAAAAAAAACGGAACCAAATTGGAAGAAGAACGGAAGGAGAATAACCTTTACAATTTTGGGAGCCTAAACAACACAGGAATTTTATGAAAGATAATAATGACGAAAAAAACAAATTATGATTTTTTTCTTGAATCTAAAACCATACAGTTTTTTTATATTCTATAGACAGAAAATTCTTGTTTTATTAGCTACCCTATCTGTTAGTGAGATTTTTTAGAGTGCAATATTAAGTTATACATAAACTAGATTTACAAATACAAGTTTTTGCAGCAGTCTTTGGGAAAAAGTCATCAATTAAAAGAATGGCAAGCTAATTTACTGATACTGATTTGCACAAGGCCGAGGAAGCTTCGTACTAAAAAGTCAATAATAAGCTGACAACGACCAGTAAACGTTCTGTGCTGCCATATAAAAAACCAAAATTGCCAAGGTTAGAAAATTGCTCAGCGCATTCGAATGCCTTTGGGTCACTGGAACCTTTTTTTGTGTGAATAAAACATGTGGAATCAGCCAACTTCCTTATCGAAAGTACCAGTTGAAATGTGGCCTCGCCAACAGCCGAATGGCCGCTTATCTTAACCCTGTCTACGATAATAATTATTATCTATGTTTAGAGAGAGAGAGAGAGAGAGAGAGAGAGAGAGAGAGAGAGAGAGAGAGAGAGAGAGAGAGAGAGAGAGAGAGAGAGAGAGAGAGAGTTGTAAAGCCTTTCCACAAAGTAAAATGAACTTTCACAAATTTAATGGACACAGCAATACGGGGTTACAATCTGTCCATCAGTGACCTAAAAACAAAAAAATTTCGTAATTAAATAAATGTATCAAATGGATCTTCTCAAGCCCTGGGAATTTTCCAGTACAAGATGTTAATCGAATGACGGTTACCAGTTATCAAATAAATGCAAAGGAAATGAAATATAATGGCTTGAGTGATATCAATACTGGTGGGAGGTTCAAGGCCAAAGAGAGAGAGAGAGAGAGAGAGATAGAGAGAGAGAGAGAGAGAGAGAGAGAGAGAGGGAGAGAGAGAGAGAGAGAGAGAATTTACTATATCATACTGATTTGCTTTATCAATATACATTACAGAAAGAAATCCTGATACAGAAAAACGATAACAACAGTAAGAGAAAGAATAAGGGTAAAAAGAAGGAATATTAAACAAAAGCAATATGGCACAGTATATAACAAACTTAAGGGCGAGGAAAAGAAATAGAAGTCGCAGAAGACAGGGAATGGTACAGAGAATTCAAAAGAAAAACACACAAAAAGGAGAGTACTAGGGGAGACAGAATGCCTAAGGTATACCGGCTGAAAGAATCTGCAATTTACAGATAGAGAAATTCTACGGGACAGCTGGACAGGGCAAGGTTAAAGTAGGAGAGGAAAGAAAGGAATAGGTATGGAAAAGAAAGGAACACCAAAATGATCAAAGGGGGAACTAACGATAACGAAACGAAGACAAACTGGAAAAAGAACGGAGGAGAATAACCCGTACAATTTTGGAAGCCTAAACAACACAGATATATTACAAATTACAATAATAAAAAATCCCAACGAGTACTGCCTATGCTTAAGAGAGAGAGAGAGAGAGAGAGAGAGAGAGAGAGAGAGAGAGAGAGAGAGAGAGAGAGAGAGAGAGGCCTTTTTCAACCTAAATGAACTTCCACAGCTTTAATCGACACTGCAATACGGGGTCACAATCTGACCATCAGTAACCTAACAACAAGAGAAGATCGTTGTTTAATATATGCATTAAATTAATCTCCTAAAGCCTTGGCAATTTAACAGTACAAGATGCTAATCGAATAACGGTTACAAGTTATCTAATGAATGCTTAGAAAATAAAATGGCACTGCTTGAGTGATATCACTACTGGGTGGGTGTTTCAAGGTGTGTGTGTGTGAGAGAGAGAGAGAGAGAGAGAGAGAGAGAGAGAGAGAGAGAGAGAGAGAGAGAGAGAGAGAGAGAATTTACTGTATCAAGTAGACTTGCTCTATCAATACCCACTACGGAGAGAAGTCCTGATGCAGAAAAAATGGCGATGAATTATAAAACAACGTAAGAATGAGGGGAAAAAAGAATATTAAATAAAAACAATCTTGTTCAGTATACAACAAACCGAGGGTGGGGGCTGGGGGAAACAGAAATAAAAAAAAAAAAGCAAGAGAAGACAGAGAAAAGATACAGAGAATTCAAAAAAAAAAAAAAGAATTTCTAGAGGGACAGCTGCCTGAGGAATACAGGCTGACAGAATCGGCAATATACAGATAAAGAAATTCTACGGAGCAGGTAGACAGGGCACGGTTAAAGATGGCGAAGAAAGGAATGAATAGTTAAGGAAAGGAAGAAACATGAAAGTGATTAAAGCAAGAACTACGATAAAGGAACGGAGTCAAACTGGAAAAATAACGAAACGAGAATAACCTGAATAATTTAAGGTTTTATGAATGACAATAATAACAAAATGCAAAAGTAAGGTTAATTCTTGAATGTAAGACTACGAATCGTTAAACATTAATATTTACTCAAATTAGGTAGGAATCAATTTTTGCTTTTTAACTGGCGACCATATCTATCAGTGAGTTTTAGAGCACAATTGTATGTAAACTAGGTGCAAATTAAAAGTCTTAACGATAGATTTAAAAAAATAGAGTAAATTAAAAGAACAGCAAGCTAATATATATATATATATATATATATATATATATATATATATATATATATATATATATATATATATATATATATATATATATATATATACATACACAACTATTTTGCAAAAGATCAACGTATCTCTAAACTAAAAAGTCAATAGTAAGTCTATACTAAAAAGTCAATAGTAAGCTGATAATGACAAGTGGGCATTCTGTGCTGATTTAAAGAAAAACGAAAGTTACCAGGGTTAGAAAATTACTCTGAAAGCCGTTGTGTTATGGGAACCTTTCCAGGTGTGATTAATATGAGTGGAATCAGTCAACTTATCAAAAGTCGAAAGGTCACTTATCTCTATCCTATCTATCAATCTATGCTTGAGAGAGAGAGAGAGAGAGAGAGAGAGAGAGAGAGAGAGAGAGAGAGAGAGAGAGAGAGAGATCTTTAAGGCCTTTCTTCAATTCAAAACGAACTTCTACAAATTTAATCAACGCTGCAAAACGGGGTCACAATCTATTCATCAGTAACCTCAGAACGACAAAAAGATCGCAATTAGATATACGCAACGAATTAATCTCCTCAAACCTTGGGAGTGTAACAGTACAAAGTGCTAATCGAATGACGGTTACCAGTTATCAAATACATGCATAGAAAATAAAATGGAATTGTCTGAGTGATATCAATACTGTTGGGAGCTTTAAGGTCAGAGAGAGAGAGAGAGAGAGAGAGAGAGAGAGAGAGAGAGAGAGAGAGAGAGAGAGAGAGAGAGAGAGAGAGAATTTACTATAGCAAATTGACTTGTTTTATCAATACCCATTACTGAGAGAAATCCTGATGCAGAAAAAAGCGATAAAGTATAAAACAACAGTAAAAGAAAGAGTGAGGAGAGAAGGGGTATTAAATAGAAACAATTTTTGTGCAGTGAATAACAGACTTAAGGGGAGAAAGAGAAACAGAAGCCGCAGAAGACAAGGGAATGGTACAGAGAATTCAAAAGAGAAAAATCACCGCCAAAAATAAAATATTAGTGGGTACAGAATGCCTGAGGAATACCGGCTGGAAGAATCGGAAATATTCAGAGAAATTCTACGGAACTATTAGACAGGGCTCGGTTACATGGGAAGAAACAAAGACAAACTGGAAAAAGTGAATGAAACGAGAATAACCTCTGTAATTTAGGAAGCATGAACAACACTTAAGAGATATTGCAAATGAAAATACTGGTAAACAGAAATCAGGTATCTTCTTAAATCCGAAAACATAAATAACTTTTTATTAATATATGAAAAAGGGAGAAATCAGTTTTTACATCAGCGACCCTAAAATATCAGTGAATCCTTAAAGTACAATATTAAATTGTATCTAAAATAGATTTACAAATTAAAGTATTTGGAGCAATTTTTGAAAAGAATAAAGTCAGTTAAGAGAACAGCAAGCTACCATATGGTTAATTATTTGCAAAAGACCAACGTGCCTTAATACTAAAAAATTAATAAGCTGACAATAGCAAATGAATATTCTGTCTTACTATAAAGAAAAGCAAAAATGATCAGGGTCAGAACATTGCTCTTTGCGCATCTGAAAATCTTTCGGTTACTGGAATCCTTAGTGTAAATGATACGAGTCGGATCAACCAACTTCCTTATCGAAGGTACCAATCACAGCTAAAATCTGGAGTTGCCGATAGCCGAAAGGTCTCTTATCTCTACTCTATTCTAAATAATTATTTTGAAATTTGCTGCACAGGCTTGATAACTGTGGTATCCTTTTTACCCTTGACCACGCCACAAACCAAGAGTGAAACTTTTCTTTCCTGCAGGTAATTTTATCTGTAATTTCTTTGCTCAGGAATGTTTCTTTGGTTCAACTTGTATGTTTCAACTTGAACTGATTTTTCGATTAAGATGGAAATCTCAGGATATCAAAGAGCTAAAAATAAGAGATCCATCGACCAATGGTTATTTTCCCGGGAAAGTGGAGTCTAATATTGACGAGAGAGAGAGAGAGAGAGAGAGAGAGAGAGAGAGAGAGAGAGAGAGAGAGAGAGAGAGAGAGAGAGAGAGTCTCTATAAAAGCCAAGTCTCAATTATTACTTTAATTCATCTATGCCATTTTCTTATTAATCCTTACAAAAACTGCCAAGACTATTACTGGAACTCTGACACCTTCTGAAACCAAGCCATGTCTCTTTAAATATTCAATTCGACCTCCTTGCAAAATCGGCAAGTGGTTTCTATGTCGTAGATACTTATTTTTATAATTATTTTCACTTTTATTCTGTGTCATATCTGCATTCTTGTTTTTACGTTCACCTGAAGAAGAGCCTAGTGTGTTTCGAAAACGTCGTGTTTTTAAGATTGAAGGATATCTGTAGAACGGTTTTTAGTTTTCTGAAGAGAAAAATCTTGTGCCGGCTTTGTATGTCCGTCCGCACTTTTTCTGTCCGCCCTCAGTTCTTAAAAACTACTGAGGCTAGAGGGCTGCAAATTGGTATGTTGATCATTCACCCTCCAATCATCAAACATAACAAATTGCAGCCCTCTAGCCTCAGTATTTTTACTTTATTTAAGGTTAAACTTAGCAATAATTGTGCTTCTGGCAACGATACAGGATAGGCCACCACCGGGCCGTGGTTAAAGTTTCATGGGTCACGGCCCAAACAGCATTATACCGAGGCCACCGAAAGACAGATCTATTTTCTGTGGCCTTGATTATACGCTGGAGCAGCTGTACAGAAAACCCGATTGCTCGAAGAAACTTCGGCGCATTTTTTACTTGTTTAGTTTCGTTTCTGCAAGGTTTATTCTCAAACTCTGCCGAAATCTTTTAAACACGGCCATGTCTTTCAACAGCTTCGAATTCCGCCCAAATCTGCTGTTAATCCACAGACTCGACCTGTATGAAAGGCGAGAGGTGACGCGTCAAAGGCCTGACTTCTTGTTAACCTTGTTGCTTTATTTTAGCTTTACTCCGTAGTCCTGGGAAATTTAATATGCCTGCGTTAGCGGATGAACTGGCTCTGATTTACATTTCTAGCTTTCATCTGGCGCCGGGGAAGATAAAAAAAAAAATAGGGAGTAAAGCCTTTTCTAATTCCTTAGTAACCGTTACCTCCTGAGTATTCCTGGAGCCGAGAGGAAAGGGATTATTAAAATGGATGTCGCGTTCTTACTCCAATTTCTATATATAGAGGAACTTACAATATACTCATTCTACTTATTATTATTATTATTATTATTATTATTATTATTATTATTATTATTATTATTATTCAAAATATGCATAACTTATCAATGTTCACATATTCTTAGGAAACATGCCGAACAAACCATTAACTGGCAAGACAAGCTTCTTAAGAAAGACATACCTGTACATGATAAAGTAAAAATAAAAACATTAATAATAACATATACCAAATGCAAGAAGAGAACGGAATAAACAGACAAATTCATCGACACTAAAACAGCACCATAGGAAAACCTGAGGCAATGGTGCGAGGAAGTTAAAAGAAGCACAGCCTTTGACAATGATGAAGTTATGAGTATCATAATATATATATATATATATAATATATATATATATATATATATATATATATATATATATATATATATATATATATATATATATATGTGTGTGTGTGTGTGTGTGTGTGTGTGTGCGTATATATATATAAATATTATACACACACACACACATATATATATATATATATATATATATATATATATATATATATATATATGTATATATATATATATATATATATATATATATATATATATATATATATATATATATATATATGCAAATGCCAACATTCATCTGTCAAATGTAGGTTACACTTTCGGAAAACACCCACAATAAATAAACCCCTCTCTCTCTCCCCCCCTCTCTCTCTCTCTCTCTCTCTCTCTCTCTCTCTCTCTATATATCTATATATATATATATATATATATATATATATATATATATATATATAGAGAGAGAGAGAGAGAGAGAGAGAGAGAGAGAGAGAGAGAGAGAGAGAGTATACTTACTCTGGGTGTTTGACATCTATAAGGGAACTCGCTTGTGTTTGGTTTTCAAAATGTAACTGCGCTTGACAGGTGAATGATATTACGATATACTCACAGAGCAGTCGAAGAAAAAAAGAAAAATACCCTTCGATTTTGCAGCAAGGCTTTCGGCATGGGGTGCCGAATTTACTGCTTAGGTCACTGGGGCCGAACTGAATTCCTCAAGATTGGGTCTAAATGCTATTCCCCACCTGATAGGACTACAGACAATCAAGTAACCTGAAACCAAGAACTCTATTACACAAACATGTAAACAAACACACATACATCACATTAACACTAATTCCATGAAGCCGTCCATTTAATACCGTACGGTTATTTACATCATAATGATATGGACAGGATTATACACTCCTCTTTGTACTAATCCTCAAAGGCATCCTCCCTTTTCATTTAATGTTCGTCAATTTTTTACCATAAACCCGCATACACCCATCTATCTAATTATGTATGTATGTGTGCGTATATATACACACACACACATATATATAAACATATAGTTAATAATAATCATTATTAAAAAGGAACAAACACACCACATAAAGTCGAAATTAACGGTCAAACGAGTGAAACGAATTGCAATGAACGAATTACGCAACGGGCCAACAAATACACATAATCTAATTCAGATAAAAGCATCACTTCGGTGAAACGTTCTTCTAATGAGATGGACCCATTTCGTTCGAAGTAAATTACACGCACCTGCCCTGGAAGCTTATAATCTAATCATAAAATATGCTCTTGCGCCCTTGAGTAGATGCTACCGTCAACTGCAGGTATTATGTACAATTTTCATTGAAAAAAAAAATCATTCCTCGTTTCCGAAGTCTCTTTGTAGGAGCGTTCACGAGGCGACGCTTGAAGAATGTGGAAAAAATACACACACACAAACAGATATGAAGCTATATATATATATATATATATATATATATATATATATATATATATATATATATATATATATATGAATTATATATATATATATATATATATATATATATATATTTATTATATATATATATATATATATATATATATATATATATATATATGCAGACATACATTTACACATATATATATATATATATATAATATAAATATATACATATATTTGCATACATACATGCACACACATATATATACATGTGTATGTGTGTCAAGATATGAGACAATAAGCTTCAGCCTTAGGTAATTTGAGCTCGTTTTCAAGACACATGAAGTTACTAGAGTGTATTATAGTTCCCCATTGTTTGCTCCTAGCATTCTTACATAGAAAGCCCTCTTGCTAGCCACTGTAGATGACACTGTAAATCACTATACAGCATGTACGACAGCCTTCATTGAAAGTATACTTTAGCACGATAGACGTGGACACATAATGTTGCACTGACTTCGTTGTCGGTAATACTGTGTTTGAGACTCAAGCATCTTTGATGCAAGTTCAAATCACTTAGTATATATTAAATTCTCATCTCGTACACGCGTGACTTTTCTATAACCACAAATATTAAACCATAAATACCGTTGGAATAAATCACTCCTAACGGCATTTTTAATTGATAAGTGCATCCGTCTCGACCAGGCTAGACACACTTATCAGTTCTAAATCCTAGGCGTAAGTTATTCCTTAGGTATAGTGAAATCTGATATTAAACGACATTTGTGACTTAATACTGGTTTATTTCTCTCTCTCTCTCTCTCTCTCTCTCTCTCTCTCTCTCTCTCTCTCTCTCTCTCTCTCTATATATATATATATATATATATATATATATATATATATATATATATATATTATATATATATACATATATTATATATAATATATACACATATATATATATATATATATATATATATATATATACAGTATATAATTATATGTACACATACATACACACACACACATATATACATTTATATACAGTATATAATTATGTACACATGTATGACACACGATTTTGCTAATAGAGAGGAGAGAGAGAGAGAGAGAGAGAGAGAGAGAGAGAGAGAGAGAGAGAGAGAGAGAGAGAGAGAGTGTGTACAAATATGGTTATATGTGACTTCTTTTGAAAACGCATACGAATCCTACCTCGTTATTTTTAAGTTCGTGTCTTTAGTAGAAGGGTTGTTAACGGGCACTTCACCCCATTCGGAGGAAGAGGAGGAGGAGGAGGTTTCACTCCTAAAGGAGGGAGGCACTTCACCTCTTTCGGGGAAGATGCATCCTTAATTCTACCCTGTGCTTACTCTTCTCACTCTTTATTTTGTAGGGGAGGTCAACACCAGACACGAAAAGAAAAAAAAATAATACCACGTCTGTTCTATTACGTTTTTAGTAGTAAATGAGAAGGGAAAATACTCACCTTCCCCATCCCCTCGCTCCATCTGCGTGAAGAGGAGTTTTACTCTTTCTCTCACATTGCCTGAGAGATAATAATCTCTCCCACTCTTTGCATGTCTGTGTGAAAACAAATTATTAAACATTCCCACACAAGAGATATTTGAAGTTCCTTTCTTTCTCTCCCTCTATTTCTGGAAAGGAAAGGAATAGTATGGGAATATTTACTTCGAACCCAGTATGGTTCTGTTGCCCTCAGCAGTGATTTAGGTATCTAGTGATTATAAGACTGTAGTGGACTGCAGTCAGAAGTGAAGAGGGAATAGAACAGAGGAAAAAATACCAGATTTCAATGGCCTAAACACAAATAAAAAAAATATTCAAAATAAAAGAAAAATATATCAAAATATATATATAAGACTATTTATATATATATATATATATATATATATATATATATATATATATATATATATATATATATATATATATATATATCCCCCTCACTTTAACAAAGAAAAATCTGTTCTTTGTTATTTCTGAGGTTATTTATCCTAGCAGCGTGGGTACGTACCACCTACATCAGTACTATTCTCGGTATATGATAATGCGTAATCAGCAAGCTAATATAGTTTACCTGGGCATAAATACGACTTAATTTGTTGAATAAGGACAACGAGGTGACAGCTATTAGAGTCAAGAGTCCTGTCTTAGACCCTGAAGCAAAATTTTTTCGGCAAAGGATTTGATTTATTATTAGAATTAGAGGATCTTCAGACTCTTGTAGTCTGGTTCTCATTACAGAGAGAGAGAGAGAGAGAGAGAGAGAAAGAGAGAGAGAGAGAGAGAGAGAGAGAGAGAGAGAGAGAGAGAGAGAGAGAGAGAGAGAGAGAGAAACATATTATCTTGGATAAGTGATGTTTGTGTTTCGGTGTGATGATGCTAGATAAATAGATAGATAGATAGATAGATAGATAGATAGATAGACAGATAGATATTCTCAGACATGAGACGATTTTTTCCCGTAGAAAAATGGACAGACGTATGGATAAATAGAGGGTTCTCATTTATACCAGAAGATTGGTAATTTGTTCTCTTTCCTTCGTGTCCTCTCTGAACACTTCATCGAGAGTTCTCCGTCTTCATTCTTCTTCTTGTCAAAGTGAATAATTACGACACAGTGAGGATGTAGAGCAAAGAACCTCTCTCTCTCTCTCTCTCTCTCTCTCTCTCTCTCTCTCTCTCTCGTGTATGTGACTATAAAAAGTTGTTCTTACGAGGGTATATTTTTTCTGTCATTGAATACCACATACAGCTCGATACGCCTTACAGTTGTGTAAATCACTCATGTATGATCCATATGCGTCTCAAAACAATCTTTTACTTATCGTATTCAAACTACCAGAAAATGGGCATGAGTTTAGATTCTAGAAATATATATAGATGCAAGATTACCATAAACACTTATTAAACCAAAAAATAAATTGAACGGTACTTTTCGAGAAGAGTTAAAAATTTGATGATATAATGAACGTACAACTCTAAATCTCTAAAACTGTTTATATATAAAAAGGAATTTCTAAATGATCGGAAGTCATTAGTCAAAACAAGACTTGATTTTGCTAATCAGCAATATAAAAAAAAGATGGATGTCATTTAAATACCCTCCAGATATTTTTTCCTTTTAAATACTGAAATGACGAATTTTAATTGGGGACAGAGGAATTTTCTGCCTTACCAGTTATTCTGATTTGCAAAGTTTTCTTACCAATCACCTCATTTTTCTGCACAGTGCAAATTATCCTGAGATGCATATTTTTCATTTTTTTTCACTGTTTGTCTTCGTGCTTCCCAATAGCTCATTTTAATTTATTCTTGTCGCTATGAAAATTCATTCTACATCTATGTTGCTCGAGTATCAACATATGTGTCTATTTCTGGGAAAACGTCAATCGACCAAACCATCAAGGATTTGTAATTTTAATATCCACGGTGCCCCCTTAACTTCTCAATTTCAAACACTTTGGAAACGATTTTCACTACTAAGCCCGAAAAGAAGCAAAAATGCGCCTAAGTTTCTTTGGCGCAATCGAGTTTTCTGTATGGGCCGCGGGCCATGAAGCTTTCAGCCATGGCCCAGTGGTGGCCTGTCCAATAGCGTTGCCAAACGCACGATTATAGCTAAAATAAAAACTAATGAGGCTAGAAGGCTGCAATTTGGTATGTTTGGTGATTGGAGGGTGGGTGATCAACATATCAGTTTGCAGCCCTCTAGCCTCTGTAGTTTTTAAGATCTGAGGGTGGACAGAAAAAAGTGCGGACGGACAGACAAAGCCATCTCAATAGTTTCCTTTCACAGAAAACTGAAAATGAAGATATTCTGGCGCCAGGATATAATAGAAACATAAATATTTATATAAACAAACTAAACAATAGTTTAAAATACAATTAAAGGGAAAATAGTTGATATAACATAGTCATATCAATTCGTTTTGCCTATTAACTCCATAACTGAATTTCATATCTTACATTTTCTCAAAGGTCCCACAGCTTTTCTATAAGCACATCTAACTTAATGATTCTTTGCAAAATCTAAGAACACGGATATTGGGGTGCCTCTTTATATACAATAGGTTTATTTCTCCATAAGAAGCTCTTTGTTGATTCAAGAGTTTTCCTGTGGGCTAACAGACTCGTTTGCAGTATTCTTGAATAATTCTATTTTTGTAAGGTGGATAGGCTAATGGGACAGGCCATCCAGTGTATATACCTCGCCCGGTCCCTATGAAAACATGAAAATGAGAAGGAACAGAAGAAGGAAAAGGTAGTGTTAAAAACCGAGGAAAGTGACAGACCTACCTCTTGAAGGAGGGATGGTTATAGTTGGCACAGAAAACGGAGCCAGGAAGAAAGTTCTCAGAACTTAGAGGAAATATACCTGCAGAGGGCGCACTCAGAACGGTTAAAAAGTTAGGTATACCTTAGTTTTACCAGACCACTGAGCTGATTAACAGCTCTCTAGGGCTGGCCTGAAGGATTAGACTTATTTTACGTGGCTAAGAACCAATTGGTTACTTAGCAACGGGACCTACAGCTTATTGTGGAATCCGAACCACATTATAGCGAGGAATGAATTTCTATCACCAGAAATATATTCCTCTAACTCTTCATCAGCCGGCCGAGGAATTGAACTCCGGTCCATCGAGTGACAGTCCGCAAGCTCTACCGACTCACCCTAACAAAGAGCCTACTCAGAACGGTATTAACCCGGTATGTATCCACCTACTCCGAGGTGCTAGTACTAAACATGGCGGAAGCTCCTTGGGTGTGTATCCACCTACTCCGAGGTGCTAGTACTAAACATGGCAGAAGCTCCTTGGGTACGTATCCACCCGAGGTGCTAGTACTAAACATGGCGGAAGCTTATCCACTAAACATGGCGGAAGCTCTTGGGTATGTATCCACCTACTCCGGGGATAAACATGGCGGAAGCTCTTGGGACGCCATGTTTAGTACTAGCAATCAAAGTATTATATACACCCATTTCTATATTGTGTGGTCGACAAATTATATTGATAAAAGTCGACAAATTATATTAGTAAACGATATCTTCGTGTGGTCGTTTACTTTACTTAGCATCAGTTTACCCTGGACTTTGACAAAGCTGGATACATACCGGGTGAATACCTCTCAGAGGTGTCTTGGAACAACGGAACGGTCTCGTTTAGAGTGAAGTACAGCGGAATAGTCTCAAAGATGATGGATAAGAATCCTACTATACAATAAGAAAAGTGTATCCATTACCGATTTTTTTTTCCTGTATGAAACACAGATAGTGTACGGGGCCTATGGGCATTAAGCGCCACGTCTATCACAAAACGTTCCACAAGAAAGTTGACAGCAATATAAATTGCTTGACATATCGAAAGTACAAATCAAAATTACATATTTCCGTCATTTCTGACTGGGCATGGACATTACCAATAGGAAAGTAAAGTAAATAATACGGAAAACTTGATGCTGCAGAAATGGAGGTGTAGGGGTAGAATTATTAAAAACGAATGCTCGAAAGAATTACAAATAAATAACCGAGGGTGATGACAATAATGAAAGGAAAAGACCAATTTACATTAGTGCCGTATATGAAAATATAAAAACAAATGTACAAACGAGAGAGAGAGAGAGAGAGAGAGAGAGAGAGAGAGAGAAAGGGGCTTGGAAGGGGATCCGTGAATAAATTGATAAAGGTGAAAGAGAGAGGGGGCCAGATCTGGTATCTATCTATCTGTCCCGGTCCCCTTGGAGCGCGACCGTACACCGAGTGTCCTCTCCTGCTAATGGGATTCGTGTTAGAAAGAGTGGCTGTATTTTCCAATTCAATTTTGGCCTCGAACATCTTAAGATGATTAGATTTCTGTCGCTCCAACTTGAGGGGAAGCTGGTGCGATGCCACCACAGCAGCAGCAGCAGCATCCTCGGCAGAGGATGGATGGAGAAAGCAAAGAGAGGAGAGAAAGAGAGAAAGGGGAAATCCGTAATCTTCTTTCCCCCTTCACAACTGAGAAAGATTTTCCGTCGGACCCAAAACCGCAGACTCTTTCGGCTAACATGTCTTGGCCGATCTCATGGAAATGCTGGTTCAGGTAAGCTGACCAAAGGTCTTGCACTTTCATTGACAAATGGATCTCTCTCTCTCTCTCTCTCTCTCTCTCTCTCTCTCTCTCAAATGTAAGACTGACGCATGTTACTCTCTCTCTCTCTCTCTCTTTCTCTCTCAAAGGTAAGACCCAAGCATGACTCATTTTCTAATGGAAGGCCGGGAACTTGAAAATAAAATGTCAAAGGGGCTTCAATAAAAAAAAAAAAAAGAAGAGTGGTCGCTAGATGTTTGTATTGTCGAGATAAAATGTACTGCTGTGTAAGAGCGTGCATGCTATACAGGAAGATGTATATGTGCGTGTATGCAATATTGCTCACGAAATGAATACATTGCTCTCTTTACAGATTTACCAAAATTTGTATAATTCCCTTTGAGTATATTTATACTTTCTTTAATGTACTTATATTTATTACGTATTCACTGGGACTTTTAAACTTTAATTATTATTATATTATTATTGTTATTATTATTATTATTATTATTATTATTATTATTATTATTATTATTATTATTATTATTATTAGATGAAGAACCCTATTCATGACAATAATAAGTTAAGCGACTAAAGAACATTGTGTCCGGATGTTGATTTGATCCGCACCAAAACCAAATCAACAGACAGAAATACAAACCAAACCAAATGCACAACCTCCTTCGCAGAGTTAAAAATAATAAGAGTATTAATGATATAAAAATGGTGGAGCACTCAGCCATTGGGCCATATGGTTCCCATCTCGAGTGGCAATTAAACGAATCCTTATTATAGGTGAGGTTCACTTTAAGGCATATTTTCTCTTTCTTTTGCTCTTTTGGTTTTCTTCGGCCTTGGGCTAGAAAAGGGTATCAGATTCCCTTTCCCGTTAGCCTTTATTCCTGAAAGAAAAAGTGTCAGACCTGCAAATATATATATTAATTCTTTTCTTTGTTTCAGTTAAGAAAGCTCTGTGCTGATCTAAATCCTCTATATCTGAGTACTGTTCTCACGTTTAACAGGATACTTGTGTACTTCCTCAGTCGTTTTCCTTTCTACTACAGGGAGGCATTTCTCTCTCTCTCTCTCTCTCTCTCTCTCTCTCTCTCTCTCTCTCTCTCTTCTACAGTTATTATTTCGGTCACTACTACCCTGAAATCAAGGGGAAAATTCTTCCTCTACTCAGGCGACTTCGTAGTACTTGTCAGGCCACCTCTTCCTACATTTACTTCGTTTCATGATTCTTTCTTTCCTTCTACTGTTAAACTTTGGAATTCTAATTCCACTTCTGATTTCCTGATCATAAATTTCTTCCTTTTAAAGACAAAGAGGTCTGTCGCTTTTTTTTGCTTTCTTCGGGCCTGGGCTAGACAAGGGCATCTGGTTGCCAGTTGCAGTAGTTCTTGCTCATGAAAAATAAAGATATCAAGATATTCCATTTTAAAAATGACTGAAAGAAGAAAATAGAATATGATATGAACGATGAAAAAGTAAAAGAGTTAACGCCAAATTAGAAAAAAACTCATTTAGGGTTTTAATTTTTGCTGTAATGTATAGCAAAAACTTGGGAAAAGTGCTATATTAAGAGTCCGCGGAAAATCTCAGCATTTTTTTCAGCAGTTATCCTAAAAATAAACTGTTTTGATGTCTAAGCTGCTTTAAATCCGATCAGTAATAGACATAAATAACATCAGAGATACGCTTTGGAGAAGTCATACCAGACACCGATAATCTTGGACACATATGTTCACAAGCATGCATATATATATATATATATATATATATATATATATATATATATATATATATATATATATATATATATATATATATATATATAAATATATATATATATTTATTATATATATATATATATATATATATATATATATATATATATATATATATATATATATATATATATATATATATATATATATAGTTATATATAGATCAAATGCCCATAAAAACGCTAGTTACTCGATAGATAATGTTTATGTATATATTTTTTATTTATATATATATATATATATATATATATATATATATATATATATATATATATATATATATATATATATATATATATATATATATATTATATATACACACACATAATTTCTAAGTTTTATAAGCAAGATCTCAAGAGATTTAACATCGTGTATTTCAATTAAAACAAAGTAAATCCTGTGAATCTGTCTGATATTTATCATCAATCGGAACAATTTAAAACGAAAGACGCATGATAGATATAATAAACATCATAAAAAAATAAAAAGAACTGGTGATGCCAAGTAGTCAGTCAGCATCCAATTCGGCTGACAATCACACCAATAATAAGCATCACATCTCCACCACATTTTTCAGTCTGACGATTCAATATGCGGGAAATAATAATTGTATGAGCAGGGGTGTAATGGCAGACAGGGACCCCTTTCAAGGTTTATATCACTCTCAGTTACAAAGTCGAGGCTAATAACAGAAGACATCCAAATTCCTTAACATGGATCCGCTCTGAGCAACAGGAGCAGCGGCGGACTTAATGCAGCGACAATAACATTAACGGAAGAGCTCGGAGAGGGGAGGGGTAGGAGGGAAGTAGTGAGGGGGATAGTGGACAGGTAGGTAAAGGGGCGTTCCCCAGGGACCAGCACTGGAAGTCTTCACAACAAAAGAAACGCGGGCGGCCCGACCTCTCCCCGGCGGGGCCACCGCCGCCTTAAGAGTGTGGTGGGGCGTGTGATCTCCTCCCGGGGACAAAGGTCACCGCCGGTGAATGGATATAGCTCACGTTATTCAAATCTCGGAAAGAAACGGAGGCACAAGAAGCCCAGATTGAGTTTCTACCCCGTTGGGAATCCAATTTATTACTGGAGCGAAAGGGGGAGAAAAAAAAAAGAAAAAGGGGAAAAAAGCGAGATGGTGGGACGGACAAAGGGGGAAAGAATCCTCCGATTCTCTTTCGGATTCTCATGATTCTCTTTCAGGAATTAATGGATACAATGTCAGCGCTTTTATTCGTCCGCCGAACGTATTATGCTTTGAATGAAAAATCATTAGGGCCAAAGAAATGCTCCCGAACATCAAGGGGCACTATCCGTCTTTCATCTCAGCTTGACGATGACGACTTTTCATAATTTCTGAGAGGAAAAAATCTGATACTTCGTCGTTATTCCTGACTTACAAAAACAAGGGATTGTCCTGATGAAAAGGATCACTACACCGCTTTACTGAAGAGGCAGTTGTTTTCTTATTATTATTCTGGTTTATCAGAACAAGACGGCGTAAGAAACTGAGTAGAGTGAATTAATAAAATCATGAGGTAGTCTGCGTTGTTGCCGTTAGATTAAACGGGCCTTATGCCCGCACAGACTCTTTCTCTTTTGAGAAGCCCGTGGAACTTTTCAGTTTGACTGATTTGATATTTACAGATTGGTGTCACAACCACCAAAGTCATCAATGCTGAATTCTGGCATTTTAGAAATAATCGTCCTGCTCATCAATTGTATTATTCCTCCAAATTTCACTTTCAACGAAGAAATTATTCTTGCTCACTAAATGAACTCTCTGTACCAGTAATGTTACCAATGATGTGAAAAACTGAAGAGATTAAAAACTAAATTTTTTTTTATTACATTTAAAAATCCTCCACATATAACCACAGTGAAAGCACTATAAATCATTTGTCTTTTCTATTCTTTCTGTAAATGATTCTGCAATGACATTGGAGTCTTTCCAAAAATGTCAATTCTGAATTATTCATTATTCATCACACGCATCAATCGTCCACATTCCATCACCAGTGGAAGGACTAGACTACCCATTCCCCAAGTTTGTGCATCCTACTTTTCTCGAAATAATTCTACACTGACATTTCAATCCAAAAAAGAAAAGTCTGGTCACCAACTTACTCATCGCATCTAACAATCCTCCGCATTCCACCTTCAATGAAAGCACTATCCATTTCCCAGACACCGCTGGGGAATTGCAGCATCCCCTTGCCCTTAAGCCAAGGGGTGTATAAAGGGGAGTTACAATTTCAATGACCCTAATGCCGTCATAGTTAGATTAACAAAGGAATACAGCATCGCATTTCAAGTGTCAAAAGATCATCACCGATTTAACTAAGTGCAACGAGTTTCCATATATTATTTCTTTATGTATTTCAGAAAATGTAGAGAATGTTGCATGTGACATTAGAATTAGCATCAGGGAGTACGTCCTTCAAAGATCAGTTTAGTGTGGCAAAAGGTAAGGAATTATAATGTGTAACAACAAACACAGGAATATAAGTCTCTTATTTATTCATCTGCGGTGACATGTGACACATAAATCACGTGTTAAAGTGATTATGTTCATCATGTATATGTGTATATATATATATATATATATATATATATATATATATATATATATGTATGTATGTATGTATATATATATATATATATATATATATATATATATATATATATATATATATATATATATATATATATAACATATATAAATATTTATACACACATATGTATGCAGATATTTCAGTAAAAGAACTCGATAAAATTCGTTTGCAGAACATTCCCCATAACTGCAATCCTCATTTAGCTTCTTCGTTTAAGATAAAGATGCCAACGTCTGTTGATCATTACAGCGTATCTTCCTCAAGAAGAAATATGGATATCACTAAAATCTTTATTCAAGAACTTCAACACCAGATTTTTTTTTTAGATGTAAAAATACGTAATTACTAAAAGGCATCATTACCAAATCCTTTCCCTACTTTAAAAGCAACATAAACAGCTTTCTTTCTGCCATTCCTCAACGCCTTCAGAAATCATCCAGAAATTCTTTATTACTATCCTTTAGAGACCTTCGAAACAAATTGGAAAAAGTGTCAATCTAGTTCATTATTAACAAGGTTGAAGACGGGTTCACTATTCCTTTAAGAAACCCTTTCCATTTAAAATTCCTCTCCGTATTTTCAATATATGTTTATTTATGTATCTCTAATTAGCCACAGCACCCCTTCTTGTAAGTTTTCCCGAAATCCATCAATAGCTTTTTAAGATGTGTTGAGAACTGACATTTAAGGGAAATTGGCTGAGGTAATAAGTGCCATCAAGTAAAATGAAAGTTCTGAACTAAAGTTCTGAACTCCAAGCATACAGCATGATTAGCAAATTAAATTTGTGTTTGAGCGTTCTTTCCTTTGATCTCTACCCCAGCCACAATGCATACCATTTATACATTTTCAGATAATTCCTACCTTTAGTGTTCTTCTCTCTCTCTCTCTCTCTCTCTCTCTCTCTCTCTCTCTCTCTCTCTCTCTTTCTCTCTCTCTCTCAACAGTATACAAAGAACAAGACGTCTGTTCAGCTCACGTTACAAGAAATCTCTCAATGTGATATAAAAAATTCCTTGACGCTACTTATCACGGGATAAGATATACAATTTACCCGACTGGCAACTGCGTGACGTAAAGATCCTTACTGGGGATTAACCCACCTCCAGGCGATAAGACCTATATAAAGCTTTTCTTGTCCCAGTCACCCCGTCTGTGAAACAATCATACTGATCCCCATCTCAGTCTTTGCTTCAAGGAGACGATAAAATATTTCATATCATAGTCTCCGCCTCAGGGAGACGATGAAGTGTTTCGTATCTTAGCCTCCACATAAAGGAGACAATCAAGAGTACTACACTAAGATGAACACTGTTGTCACCACGTCAGTTTAAGTAATCAATCGGTCAATTATTGTTTTTGCATCTTTTAACCTTTAGCAAAAACATTCTAAGACGATGCTTCCAACTCTACGTTTACAGTTTCTATTTACAAAACAAAATTAGTTTACTTCGTGACTGTCCACTGTCAGCCTCAACGCTGCTGTATGGGTAATAAGCAGCTTAGAATAAAAAGAAACACAGCGGATAAATCGCCTTATCTTATCTGATAAGAGGAAAAGTCGAATCTATTAACGTTTCCCAGGGATAAACACTATTTTTAAGTCCGGTTGAGAATAGCCTTCGGTCTATCCTTCTATCAGTTTATTTTTTTTAAGTCCGGTTAAGAATAGCCTTCGGTCTATCCTTCTATCAGTTTATTTTCTTTAAGTCCGGTTAAAAATAGCCTTCGGTCTATCCTTCTATCAGTTTATTTATTTAAGTCCGGTTAAGAATAGCCTTCGGCCTATCCTTCTATCAGTTTATTTTCTTTAAGTCCGGTTAAGAATAGTCTTCGGTCTATCCTTCTATCAGTTTATTTTCTTTAAGTCCGGTTAAGAATAGCCTACGGTCTATCCTTCTATCAGTTTATTTTTTTTTAAGTCCGGTTAAGAATAGCCTTCGGTCTATCCTTCTATCAGTTTATTTTCTTTAAGTCCGGTTAAAAATAGCCTTCGGTCTATCCTTCTATCAGTTTATTTTATTTAAGTCCGGTTAAGAATAGCCTTCGGCCTATCCTTCTATCAGTTTATTTTCTTTAAGTCCGGTTAAGAATAGTCTTCGGTCTATCCTTCTATCAGTTTATTTTCTTTAAGTCCGGTTAAGAATAGCCTACGGTCTATCCTTCTATCAGTTTATTTTTTTTAAGTCCGGCTGAGAATAGCCTTCGGTCTATCCTTCTATCAGTTTATTTTCTTTAAGTCCGGTTAAGAATAGTCTTCGGTCTATCCTTCTATCAGTTTATTTTCTTTAAGTCCGGTTAAGAAGAGCCTTCGGTCTATCCTTCTATCAGTTTATTTTCTTTAAGTCCGGTTAAAAATAGCCTTCGGTCTATCCTTCTATCAGTTTATTTTCTTTCAGTCCTACAGCAATGTTTTTTCTCCCTACTCGGTATTCTACTTTCAAACCCTTTAACGTTACACTTCATCCTACAGTTCTCCCGAAGCCTTCTCCTATCCAAACTCCAGACCCTACCCTAACGAAGGCCAAATTCCAGAGATATCCTACAGCAAAAGGTAGAGGCGTCTGAGTAACAAGGGGCATAGAATTCTCTGCATTCCAGTGTTGTTCCTGAATTACTGAAGAATAGTCCATTAACTTTCATTTGTCTTCTCGGTCCTAGCCTGCTTTGAACAGATAGGCTCGTCTCGGGCTCGTCACAAAAGAAAAAATCTAAAAATGTAAAAGTAAGTTATTTTTGGCTTCCCAAAAATGCTCACTGGATTTGTATGAAACAGGAAAAACATTCCGTCACTAGCTATTTAGCAGTGCTGTGCTCATACGCCACTAATTATGCTTGATACCGTCAGGGAATTTTCAGGAAATCTCAGCTTCACATTAGCCGAAAAGACCGAGAAAAAGGACGGTTAAAAATCCAAAATGAAAGACTGGAGCCCATTTTGGAAAACGTCAGGAAGGCTAGCAGGCATCCATTATACGAGTAAGAAATACCTGGCATATCAACTAATTTTTAGAATTCTAACGAGAGAGACTCGCACAGAAACCTGAGCTAACACATCCCTACACAGCATATTTTTTCATCCACACTATAATTACTGATAGGCTGTAAAGTGATTTAATACACTGGCGACTTTATATGGTTAAAAGACTATATGTATGTATGTATACATATATACATTATATGTATATATATAAATATATATACATACATACATATATATATATATATATATATATATATATATATATATATATATATATATATATATATATATACTCGTATATATAAGCGTTAAAAAACCGGTCAAAGTTGTTTTTATCTCAGAGATTCAGCACATTGACATATTCCTATCTTTACACATCTGTGAGTTTTTTTAATGAAATTAGTTTCAAACTCTTTTATTTCACTAAAGACACGGAAGGAAACAACGTTCTGATTGGCTAACCCTAAAGAAGTTTTAGAATATAGGAAACGGTACAATATGTCTTTTGCGGCGTCGCTTCTCAGGCCTCTAGTTACTCTGTCATCTGCCGTTTACATTTTTTCAGCAATTATCGTCCGCCACCCAACCAACCCCCGTGGTTACTTCAAATTTAGCTCTCCAACTTCTTTTAACATGATTCACTTTTCACCGGTCATTCAC
>NC_089757.1:19059655-19064655 GCF_040412425.1 Macrobrachium rosenbergii
GGGATTTTAATATTTACAAGATACCTACTCAAGGTATTGAATTATTCACTTTTCAAAAAAGGTCCCGAGGAAAATATGCTGTACTTTATTACCTGTGATATTTGTTCTGACATGCGATAAATATCTATTCCAGGAAGTAACTTACTTCATTAACGCTTTGGGGTTATCTGATAGCTTTAATTGCATCAGGGCAGATTTAATTGCATCAGGCTTTAACCTCATCACTGGAGTAACAGAGTAAAATTTCATACTTCTACATTTTCAAGTTCAATATCCACTACAATCCAGTCATTAAAGAGGTACTGTGTATATATACTCTGTCAATAATTGGCATTCTCTGGATTTGTAAGTTATTAAAAAGATCGTTACATTTCTTTAGAATCAATGCGTTGATGAGGTACACGATTTCTGGTTTATAAACCAAGGCGAAGAAATTATACACCAATATTTTTAAGTTAAGATTAATTTGTTTAAGTCCGTTAAAAAAATGCAAGCAAAATATAAACATGTTAGAGATTCTGGTGAAGAAAACAAAAATTCAGTGACAGAACATTAAAAAAAAAAAAAAAAACATAAAGATACAAAGCCCTATCAAAAACTCAAAAATACGATTGGGATGTTTTAGAATTGCGTCAAATACAAACCTTGGGAAATATACAGAACTGATCCTCCTATGAAAACATTTTTTTAACGGAAACGTACAAAACCTAACAGTTTTAAACCTTGAATAGTAAAGGATCAATGTTTGCCTATATATATATATATATATATATATATATATATATATATATATATATATATATATATATATATATGTATACAGATATATACATACTGTATATATAAATATACAGTATGTATATATACAAAATGTATGAAAATATTTTCCCGCTACTGGTAGAGGAAACTTTAGCTGTATTGATGTTTCCTTTCATACTGTTCACATTGGACGGA
This sequence comes from Macrobrachium rosenbergii, assembly GCF_040412425.1. Lineage (NCBI taxonomy): Eukaryota > Metazoa > Arthropoda > Malacostraca > Decapoda > Palaemonidae > Macrobrachium > Macrobrachium rosenbergii. Next base: position 19,060,610 of record NC_089757.1, read on the forward strand.
TAATCCGAGATAACTGATGTATTCTTTTACATAATCCGGCTGTAAGTTAGACTGAGCTTATGGTTTATTCATTTTTTTATTCCAGGTCAAGTTTTAAATGAGCTGCATTTCTTGTTTTTACTTGACAGATATATATACTCGTATATATATATATATATATATATATATATATATATATATATATATATATATATATATATATATATTACCTACTGTATACTGTTGTCTGTTTTTTAAAAGCCCATCAATAACACTGCAAAGGAATCCATAATACTATATAAGAAAGAGAGAGAGAGAAGAGAGAGAGAGAGATTGTTGCCTGGTTATTCTTAATAAACTGGTGTGACATTATAATTGCCCATGGACACTAGCAATGAATCTGGGGACAGAGAGAGAGAGAGAGAGAGAGAGAGAGAGAGAGAGAGAGAGAGAGCGAGAGAGAGAGAGAGAGAGGGCAGTGAATAACGACACCAATACCTATCCAGGCGGGAAGTGCTCCACCGGTGCAACCAGGAAGCGAACATGGCGAAGAACAGTCCTATCTCACCACGATCCCGGGAGACCTTCCCCGCTAATTGCCCTGCCGCCCTTGGGCAAGTGTGCGCTGCCGCGTCCTCCGGCGATCCTTCAGCCAGGTCACTCTTTCACGTCTAGACCCTCGGGGCGCCTAAGTAACTAGACCTACGGCTCTCCGGACTCCGGCCTCACCCATTAGCAAGCTCTCCACCGGCTCTTCGCTCAGGGAGTTTAATGAGCTGTCCCGCTCCTCTCAATGGCGGGGCCACGCCTTTAAACTGTTGAAACGACCTGTGTGACATCGAGGCACAGAGCAGGCCGGCACTTCAGCTTATGAATCTCAGGCGGACGAAGTCATGAAAAGCGAATGCCCTCTCAAGGATTTCCTTTAAATGAGCACCGTGCTCGAATGTGCCGCCATTTCAGTGACGTCAGTATATAACTTGGGAATCTTGGCTAGTACAGTGTAGGGACTTTTCATTTCCTTATACCTTTCTTTTTGTCTGAATTTTATTCTCTTTTTCTGTCCTTAGAGCTAAATAACCGTTGAGAATAGTTTTAGCTTACAGCTGTTTTAAGTGGGACCCTTCATAAAAGAAAACAAATCAGTCAATATGATTACAGCGTTCGAGAAAAGGTTGCATATTTTGCATGAGATTATATTTCCTAAGAAACTGTAATTGCACTGTGCCATAAGTTACATAACATTACAGAAAGAGAAATCTCATATATTACTTAAAGGGTCAACCTTCACTGCAAATAAGTGATGAAGCTACTTTTGTGATCCTAATACTGTATAAGAAATGGGTTATGGAAAATATGATTCTTTCCTAACATTTGCATGTAGATAGAATATTGTTACTCAGAATTCCACAATGCTTTTCTTAAAGCAACATTATATATTTTCCACATTAGTTATGGAAAATATGTAAGGTTAGTGTCTGAAAAGCATAGTGAATTTCCGTAGCAATAATATTCATATAGGAGCTATTTACACGTAAAAGTTAGGAAGAGCTCAATTTACAGAATTCGCTACAAAAGCAGCTATGAAATAAACTTTTGCTTGCTTCTGAGAAACAAACATTTTCTTAAATTTGTTTCTCGTCAGTCTCACAATGTGTATCTGAGATTCTCAGCGGCATATGTCTTTGCGGACTTCATAATGTTTTTATTTTTGTTTGCTTTTGCCCGAAGAAAACAAGTACTATAAAGGAGGTGGGGAGGGGAGAACCTAATGGCCCTACACTGAATGGAATAATAAACACATTGAGTTTTCCAGACAAAAGTGTGCGAATGCACCATCATTTATCAAACATCAATATAAATCTTTTTCTACAAATAAACGACATTTTTTTGTAAGGTCATAGTTGAACCCCGACCATCTGACTATCTTTTCAAAGATTCATGTTCAAAAAAAGCTCAATCCTTTAAACCTAAGTTCCTTAACTTTTTAATCTCTGGGGCACTGAGGGCATCAATCATTCAGTTCCTCTCTCTCTCTCTCTCTCTCTCTCTCTCTCTCTCTCTCTCTCTCTCTCTCTCTCTCATTATCATTCATCTTCCAAACATCTCTGTAAATATCCATATCAACTTCCATGCCTGCATACACAGGGGTCTACAGATATTCCTTCATTAAAAAAAGATTTTCATATAATTTCGCTGACGGCCCCTCCTATTTAACTCGGATCCTCACAGTTTGCGAGCATCATGAAGGGATAAGTTAATAACAGCGTGTCAGTTACTCGAATTTACAGAATCCGCCCGTTCCAAAATTCCAGTCAACAACTGAGTTTTATATATATATCCAAAAAGGGGCATCGCCCCTGTGAGCGTTTTTTGTAACAAAGCTATTAAAACATAAAAGCCAAAACATATACAAAGGACGGCCATTATTTTATTAATTAGTCCCCTGACAGGACTAAAGAATAATGTTTGAAAAGTCCTGCGCTGTTTACCTTTTTTTTTTTTCTTTTATCTCGAAAAATAAATAAATAAATAGTTTTTAACGTCCAAATGCACAATTCCGATTTCAATTGCTGGTTCATTTTACCGAAAATACTACACAATTGGTAATGAACAACGAATGTGATTAACTACCTTAACAGATTCGGCATTAACGTATCTATATAATTATGGGGATTGGAAACCGAGACCTACAGCCAGTGACAAAAGCAATTATCAACTCTATATTATCAGACACATCAATTACGCAAGGCGTGAGGTTACAGGCTAAAGCTGGCCTCACGGATGGCCTTTACATTATCAGCAATCCGGCAATCAAGCATTGGAACGAACTGATTGATAAGGCTGATTTTATTTAATAAACATGTCCCAACAAAGACGGATATCGAAGACAAGAAGGGAATATCAAGTTCAACGCATTAATCACTGATATGAAAAAGTCTGTTGTCCAAAATAAAGCAAAAGTGAAAATGGAATAAACATATTTGCCTTAATTCATAATTTAAAACCACTAACAATTAATGCTTACATTATTATGTACAAATATTCTGTTGTTCTTAAGATTCCACGGACATTTTCAAATTAACACTGCAATCTAGTACAAAAATTCTCATTCTCAAGACAAAGGTTACTGCAAGAACTAGCGTTTTGATATTTAAATGGGCAAGAAGTTTTTGCGTGCTTCATCTCATAATGAATCAAATGCAACTTGAGAATAAAGAAAAACCTTCAAAAATGAAGGTACTCATCTCCCTCTAATCTTGAACCACATAATAACAGAAAGACATTATCCTGATATTAAGAATCAATAACTCAGCATTCTCATTTACAATTTTAATTCTAAGTGAAACCAAACAATATTTGACAAAATTTACCTTGATATTAAAAACACACATCCTTCATTAATCATTTATCTCTCATAGTGACCCAAAAACAACAAATACAATGATTCATTCTGATAATCAAAACACACGACCTACAATAACCGACTGTGAAGTGAACTCTGAAAAATAGACAACGCCTACGACCAAAGATGCAGAAAACAAATACAAATGTAGCAGGTGTGCTGATGAAAACTTAACTGTTATTATTTCTAATAACAAGTGTTCTCTGTAACAATGCGCAATTGAGAACGAAAGGTTCACTTCCAAACAATCTACTCTGATCACGCTCCTTTGACAATTTAAGGGTTACCTGGCGTGCGTATTATCAATATCTTGCACTGTGTTTGTACTCCTTGTTTTATATTTATTAAAAGCGAGACTGAAAGTTGCAGAAGCACTGAGGAATCTGCCGACACCGGCAATGGATCACAATAAGACCTAGGTGCAACAGCGAAAAAAAAAAAGCAAATACAAAACTCCGGCTTCTCAGGTCAGAACCAAACCTCACCGTTATGACTAACTTTTTCTTCTCAGCTTACTCCTTAGTAGGGGTCGCTCTTTTTAACTGGCCTTTTCGAGGTGTTTCTGCAAACTCGTAGAACGGCTAATTTTATTATATATTATATGGCAGTTGCATGATAGGAAGGATGCCCTTCCAAACGTCAACCCTCCCTATTTATCTGG
>NC_089757.1:19067155-19079655 GCF_040412425.1 Macrobrachium rosenbergii
CTCTCTCTCTCTCTCTCTCTCCTGTTTTCAAATTATATCACCATGGGATGGAGAAATTTCAAACTGAAGTGGTAGTTCTCTTCTCTCTCCTCTCTCTCTCTCTCTCTCTCTCTCTCTCTCTCTCTCAAATTATATCATGGGATGGAGAAATTTCAAACTCTCTCTCTCTCTCTCTCTCCTGTTTTCAAATTATATCACCATGGGATGGAGAATTTCAAAAATTTCAAACTATCATGGATGGAGAAATTTCAAACTGAAGTGGTAGTTCTCTCTCTCTCTCTCTCCTCTCTCTCTCTCTCTTCTCTCTCTCCTGTTTTCAAATTATATCTCTCTCTCTCTCTCTCTCTCTCTCTCTCTCTCTCTCTCTCTCTCTCTCTCTCCTGTTTTCAAATTATATCAACATGGGATGGAGAAATTTCAAACTGAATTGGTAGTTCTCTCTCTCTCTCTCTCAACATATTATTCTATCGCAAGTTTCTTCTTTCTGAAATATCGTTCAGTAAATGTTGACGGGGATGGGCAAAAAAAAAAAAAAGAAAAAAAACCCGGGCGCTTGCATGTCCCGCGTTAGGATAATTGCCTTCGATAAAAATTCAATTGACGGCGTAATGCCTGCCGTGCCAGAAACATTTAACGAGAGTGAAGGCGGACATTTATTTCTCTCTTTCGAGGAAAAAATAAACTCATCCCGATTTTGTTTGTGTTTGAAATCGATACATCCCGTGAAAAGAAAATTCCCGCCGGAGAACATTCCTTCCTTGTTAAGGGTTTACTTAGCATTTATTCTCTGATATTTATAGTCCTCATATAAATTAATGGCGGAGGGCCGTTCAAAGCGGGTGGTTTAGCATGTGGTCGATGGCTGTGTAAAGGAGAAACCCTTCATGCTCAGTAATTGAGAGGCGTAATTATACAATAACGAATTGCAAGGCATACGCCCACAAGGTTGGGAACCTCATCCTAAAAATCAATGCTTTATCAACTTACAACAAATTCTAACATCCTTACCAACATACAAATTTTTTAAACTTTCACCGCTTTCTGTAACTTATCTTTGTTACCATCAATTAACACAACAGCATCTCTACAGAAATAAGACTCATTTCATCCTCTAGAATTACATTTTTCAAAACTGAAAGAGCAAATTCTCTCATCATGTACTCAAGGTAACTAATAAACTGGCACGGATAGTGATAACACTCATTTCTAAGACTTATCTTCATCCCAAACCAGTCACTCTCCGTTCACTTATTCTCCCTTTTGTTTCATAATTATAATTTCCAGTTGGTTTTAAACTGCCATCTGCACTATACAGCCCCAACACTTTCTACAAGTAATTATCTTTTCTCTCATAAATTTAATCTGGTATATGTTCGCCAAAAATCCTCTTTCCTTTCATTTTCAAAAATATTACACAACAAATACTTGAACTACAGCCGGCCTACCTTTCTAAAACCACACTGCCTCAACCTTTGCCGGCATTACAGACAAGCGCATACAAGCGTGCACGCGCACAAACGCAAACACACACATACATACATACATACATACATAACACACACGCAAATATATATATATATATATATATATATATATATATATATATATATATATATATATATATATGTGTGTGTGTGTGTGTGTGTGTGTATGTATGCGTGTGTATCTGTGTGTGCGCTTGTGTGTGTGTGCGTGCTTGTGCCAACTGGAAGTCCTGCTTCATGAGATAAGTGAGTGTCAAAGGACTCCGAATGGACAATAAATACACCGACTGAGGATTAATAACCAACCTAAGTATCGTGAAAGGCCAACGAATTTATCAAATTTTGAGCGAATTTCCTAGTTTATGCGTTTATTGGTAATTTACGACATCAGAACCGGTCACTGAAATACTCAGTTTATCATCCTGAAAACCGGTTTGCATATTTTTACTTCTATATTAGACAGGAAAGACTTGTAGATGTATTTAAATAATAATTAACTGCAAGGATATTAATAAATATTTATTAAAAGCTGAGCAATAAATATCTAAAAATTCGAACATGAAATACTTATTTATTAACTCGACAGCTTTCGCGAAAAAATTAAGCAATACCTTTCTTACAATACAGATTTCTTTTTTATATGGAAATGGTTTGCTTCTCCAGGGCAAAAGAATAGATCAACAGGTCTTTTCCAGTATTCATTACATGAAAGAGATTATTCTTAGTCATGTACACGTGTGTGTGTGTTAGAATTATTTATGAAATCTCCACACTGCATGGTTATGTCTCTGCTATCATTGCTAGATTATGTATGAACATTAAACAGTATACACGCAGAGAAATTACAACAGGAGCATCAAATAATTCCATGGCAGCAGCAATAACATAACACCACAACCATCACAACAACAGTGATACAACATAGAAGAAGGAGAAATAAGAACAAGTGAAGACTTCAAAGAGATTCTTCCTATTACCGTCCGGAATGACATCTAACCCAATGAAAAAATGGCAGACTACTTGGACAGAATAAAAGTAATTCATAAGTCTAAAGTGACTTGGCGCCTTATGAAATGTCATTCGAGCAGTCCATCAGTCCGACAGCAGCAACAGAATCCAGGTAAATTCCAGTTTTAGTGTCATGGTTAGAAGAGCACCGGGTTGGTTGTGAATTAGTAAAAAAAATGCTACTATATAAAAATCAGTGTACATCAACATATTTATTGTTTGTGCACATTACAACGATATTTTACAATTTCGGAGCTCCACTTATAGACGTGCCTTCGTCCAGTCTTTCACAGTGGCCCACCTGCAAGAATGAAAAAGAGGGTACTTGTGTCCAAGCTTCATGTAGCGAGCGAGGCCTCAGGGGGAGGAACATGTCGTTTTATACCATCCATCATTTTTGACGGCATGGGTAAACTAGGTACATTACGGTATTAAATAAACCACACCGTCTCTACAGTACTATGGGTCCCATTCAGATAGAGAAAGAGAGAGAAAATCAAACACCTTGTCAGAACATCTCAATCAATTAGTTTAGCCAGATCTGCAGGTCCCTTCAATAGCTACTACCTTTCAAATCAACTAAAATACTCCCAAACACCGATTCTACGTTTAAACGCCCTTTTATCCTTTTTCTTTTCATCCTTTTCTAGGTTTCTTGAGTTTCTCAACCTGGGCTTCCTATCATTGACCTACCTGGCGGGTGCTGAAAAAACCTGAGTCTATCTTTGTACAAAGAAGGTAAAGATGATGAAACGGAACGAGATGAGGGAGCAGAGGAGGAGAGACAGAAAGACGGAGGGAGAAGGAGGAGAAGGAAACGAGAGATAAGCGTCCCTTGATTCACAGGAGAGGCCAGAGGGGTGAGGGAAAGGGTGGGGTCTCGGGGTGAAGATGTTTACCCTCTCATTGTCGAAGTACGTGTCTGCCGATCAATTGAAGATTTGAAGGCGGCGCTACATGCTGGTCCTTTTCAATCTCGCACTATCCTCATGAAGAACACCCTCCTCCTCCGCCTTCTTCATCTCACCTTTCTTCAGGCCCTCGCCTTCTCCCTCCTTCCATATCAGTACAGCAGCGGCAACCCCCACTCACCCTGGCCCCCCATCAACTCGCCGGCACCCCGGGGTCTCACCACCCGCTTCTTTTGAAAAGAAGAGATAGCTTTCGTCGCAACCTTGATAGAGGTTGGCGCTAAGAGCGCCGCCGGAGGGGTCCCTCCCAAAGGGGATCTAAAGCTAGAGTCTGAAGGGTCTCGCTGGGAGTTGTTAGACGATAGCAGAGGCAAAGAGATCCGCGACAACCATCTGCGCCTACTCAGGAGGAGGAGATCTCTTTTCTCTCTTCCTCTCAGAGTCATACAAGGAAAAAGATAAAGATATTTGAAGAACTCTAGATGCCGACGCTCTCCCGGGACAATGATCATTATCCAGAAAGAACGATGCAGCGACTTGAAAAAGAATGTTACAATGATAAAGGAAGCTTTCTTCTTTTTATCCGTTGAGGATAAATTGCGCAATAATCGGGACAATGAAAGGGAAAAGTAACTAGCCAGAAAATCTGGACAATTATTTTTGTTTTCCGTTGTCATCTTTTGGCTGAGGCTTCTTGCAAACTTGAATTCATTTTTTCTATATTCCACTTTTCGCTTTTACCATATAATGAACAAATATGCCTCCAGCTACTTCTTTTCTCACCATGACATCCATCACTTTGTATTCTAAAATTCATCCAGTCTGATATTACTACGTTTGTGTGACAGAAGTCAATATCGAATATATGCTTTATTCACTTTACCAGGAACAAGACCTTTGGTACCCTACTGTGTCCGCACCTAAAACTGAATTACATAGTTAACCTTTCCATGAAATTTCTGACTTCTAAAGTTAAAATGAGGTCGTAATGCAAATTCACAGACGGTATATGATTATGAAGAAACCGGTGTGAAAAAAAAAAGTGCCGGTTGTTATACGCAATTTGAGTTTTATTTTTCTAGTATTCATAATATTTTGTTTGTAAAACAAAAAACAAAACAACAACAACAACAACAACAACAACAACAACAACAACAACAATAATAATAATAATAATAATAATAATAATAATAATAATAATAATAATAATAATAATAATAATAATGTAACAGTAATAAGGGTGATAATGGAATTTCAAATCACGAAAATCAAAAGAGAAAACTATAACACAAAAAGTCCACATAGTAATATTAATAATGATCAAATTTTCTGTAATAACAATTGTGCTACAACAACAACAACAACAACAATAATAATAACACTGATAATAATAATAATAAACGAAAAAAGCTGACAACATTTATATTCCAACTGACGTTTCTTCTCGTGATATAAATGAAGTTCATCATTACAAAGTCTACATAACACAAAGAAAACCAAAATACAGATTTATACTAATGGGTTTCTTCCTCCTATTTTAATAATAATAATTTAATAATAATAATAATAATAATAATAATAATAATAATAATAATAATAATAATAATTATAAAACAAATCGAAGATTCAACGAACTCTCCTCCCGAGGGTTGTCCTTACCTTTAACAATCACTGGCGCCCTGGTGGAAGGATTAGTCTACCCAGCTACCAGATCTCCTTATTAACTTTGGATCAGAACTACGTCCCGAACAAACAACCTGCAATCTGCCTTGTACCAGGATCTTCTTCGACAGGAAAGCCGCACACATACACAGTCACACACATACATACGTACATACACACACACATATATATATATATATATAATATATATATATACATAAGTGTATATATATATATATATATATACATAATATATATATATACATACCCAAATATTAAACATAACGACCCCCAACTGTTTGTGTCACTTTACCCTAGGAAACTACCTACACCTAAAAGATTATAAATGAGTTGTCATTACCTGGATTATCAGTGCTTTTTATATAGGTGACATACACTGGCATTAATAAGATCTTAAATGACAAGTTATCATATATATATACACATACATATAATATATTATATATATATATATATACATGCATATAAATATATATATATATATATATATATATATATATATATATATATATATATATATATATATATATATATATATATATATATATATATATATATATAGAGAGAGAGAGAGAGAGAGAGAGAGAGAGAGAGAGAGTGTGCGTGTCCATGTACAGTATACAGTATATGTGAGTGAGTGTGTTTTTTTATTCTTCGACTTACTACATAATTATGCTCTTCATTCCATATTTATAATCACGTAGTGCGTAGTTTAATTTCTTGCTGTGTCATTTAATAAAAGCGCATTAGAACCTCTCGTCTTTTGCGCCATTCCGCACCACATCCCTGAAACAGACGAAAGCATTGGCTCCCTCATTCGCCGACTATATCGGAATTGACGCGTCGCCATTGATTCGAAACTTATTAGCGCGACGAAAGCATGCTAATGAAGAGAGTGCTTGCAATCGGTCGCTCATTTTCCTTCAACATGCATTTATGTTAATCAACACCAATTAATTGCTTTGAAGAGCGGCATGTCAGCCTTAATGATCTTGAATTTGCCCTGCCACCCAACTCTCCATACCACCCCACCCGATGGAAATGATTATTATTATAACTGCGTTACTGGCGCTACAGGGATATATATAATACTCTCGCTGTAGAGGAACGGTCGGCTGATTTTGATGCTGGCGGAGCATTCGCCAACTTTGATAATAACTCTCAAAGGCGAACTCGTATAATGTTTTATCTGGATGACGCTTTTCGTAACACAGGCTCCACTACTGAGGGTCGTCCTTTTCAGGCAACTTTGTAGATAAAACGTTCCTGTCCTGTTCTTTCTGTTTTATTTTCGTTTATAATTAGTTCATTCCTTTGAAATCATCCGAAAAGGAATATGTTTGGCGATTTTGAAGTAACTCTGGCCTTTGGTTTATGTTGGTTCATTTGTTTATCGTTTGGCTAATTTCTGTGCAAAGTGGTCTATCTGATGACAGTATTCTCACTTGAAAAGGTTGACTATACTTCATGGTAGTTTTCTTTCTTTTTTCCCCTTTGTTCGTATGAGTATTGGCCTGAATAACATAGTATGGTCTTAGTAAGTCTTATTTAATAGTTCCGTGGCCGTATTAAACATTATCACAATCATTTGTGGCTGCGCCAGGTTAGATCCTCTAATACAACGATAATCTATAGCTTGTTAGACTAAAAGTTTGCAGAGGTTGAGTCAGGATTGATTTTTGCAGAGTTGCAGCAACTGTATACAATTATTAAATAAGAAGTATTTATCAATTTTGTTGATTATTCTCTCTCTCTCTCTCTCTCTCTCTCTCTCTCTCTCTCTCTCTCTCTCTGCTTCACCACACGCCATGTTGGCTGCTCTAGTCAAAACATATTAACATACCATCAAATATATTTTCTTGTCACTTGATGTGCATTCCTCAATGACATCGTGAGTGGATTCCAAGCAAGCTTGTGGCTGTGACCGTGAACACAAATATGCGCAGGTGGAGTGCATCGACTCGTGTATATTTGTACGTGTATATTTATATATACATATATATATATATATATATATATATATATATATATATATATATATATATATATATATATATATATATATACACACACACATACATAAATATATATTTATATATTATTACATATATATCCATATATAGTGTGCAAATCAAAAGCTGTTTAACTTACAGTCAAGGCTCTAGAGTCATTAAAACAACTGTCACTGACATGTCACCCGCTGACTGCTAAAACAAGGATGAACACCTAACACGGGAAACTTTCACATCAACGTTTCATACATACATACATATATATATATATATATATATATATATATATATATATATATATATATATATATATATATATATATATATATACATACATATATATATAATATATATGCGTATATATATATATATATATAATATATGTGTATGTATGTATAATATGCGTGTGTTTATTTGTTAGGTATTTAAAAACTTTTCATTACAAGAAATGCGTTGGAAATAGAATACCATTCGGAATAAAAACTTTACCGGACAGAACAGTAAGAAAACCTTTCTATTCAATAACAGTAATGATATCAATAATAATATCAAGCAGAGCATCCGCTTTCACTCCTCAAGAAACGGCTCCCAGAGCAAACGCCGGACAGATTGGCGGGAGTACAAAGAACGAAGTTTACTGGCCGTCCATTTTTCTACGAGAGGGGGAAATCGGCACCATTCATTTTCATTAGCCCTTCCATCCGGCTGCAACGCCCGCCTCTCGTTTCCTAGGTCCGAATATGGTTTATTGATGACCGCTTCCCAAAGTTGAGATATCTCTTTCACCCTTTCCGAGGCATCATTCATCAGCTCTTACACACTCCCAACCCTTTGGGAAGAAGGAAAAAATAGGACTTCTTTTTATTTCAACTTTCCTTTTTCTGAAGTGCCACCGTCTGCTTCCTGAATTGTTAACTCTGAGGCTGTTCCTGGCGGCTTCAAACAATAGGCTTTTGGGTGCTCGGGCATGTGGAAACGTTCTCTTTGAGTGAATATATATATATATATATATATATATATATATATATATATATATATATATATATATATATATATATATATATATATATATATATTTATATATATATATATATATATATATATGTATATATATATATTTGTATAATATATATATATATATATGTGTGTGTGTGTATAATGTGTGTGTGCTTTTTTATTCACCATACACCTTTTTCCCCTATGGAGCAGGTGGTGCCAGATGAGCACAGTCTTCCGGTTTCTCAGTCCTGGATGGGCTGGTATGTAATTGCAGGCCTTGCAAATGTGAGCCGAATCAGCTGTAGTGCCAGTCTGGTCTGACTGCCTGCATCTCATTCATGGCAGGGGTGGCATCGGAATGTCTCTAAGCATGCAAACACACGCACACATAAACATATATATGTACACACACACACACACACACACACACACACACACACATATATATATATATATATATATATATATATATATATATATATATATATATATATATATATATATATATATATATATATATATATATATCTCACGAATCAGTATATGATCGGGTGATCAAGAATGATTCCCAGACCCTTAGGCAAATAATTAAGACCGAGAAGACAACAGTGAGTGACCGTGATAAATATGGGTGCCAAAACAAAGCCGGTGCAAGGATTCAGTGACACTACTGATCTTGGGAGAACAGTAAGCAGAAAGTGCAAATCTTGCTGCTGGTCTCGTACTCTGTTCCATGATTCGCTTCAAGTAGGCAGCATTGTGCATAATGATTTTGAATATTTGACATCTAGAATTACCTTTGATTCCATGTCTTCTTCATGAAACATGAAAATGCAAAATCTTGTGCTCCCGGAAAATTAGGCACATTAATGTTAGTGAGACTTCCCATATTTGCAGATCATATTAATATAACATGCTTCGTTATTCGTTCGACTGTTACTGAAATACTGTTTTCCTATGTGGATGTTATAACCTCTCGAGAGCCTCATCTAATAAGCACGATACTTTACGTAGCAATTTCCTTTTTTGATAAGGATAGTAATATAACGATTCAGAATATATCTTCATCATCAAGAAGCTGTATTCGGAAATAGTGCGTGCAAATTGTATTGTAGAAGTCCATCTTCCTATCATGTGACTCGTTGTAACAGTGCCGGTGGCATTCTTCCGAGATGTAACCGAGTACCGGTGTAGCATAGAAATTATTCCCCCTTACTGAAATTCCCCGGGAAAATTAGCCTAGGTTTGATTTCCCCCGGGAATAACAGCCCAGGCTGTTTTTTCCCGGGGAATTTTGGACCTAGGATATTTTTCCCCCCACTAGGCCTTTTCTCCCCTACATGTATCGACCTTTGCGGTGTGTTTAGTACAAAGCCAGTTGGGAATTTCCGTATAAACATAAACAAAAGACTGTAAATAACAAAGATAATGACCCCGAAGAGGTAGTTTAGTCGTGATGATAATTATCCTGTGTGGCAGGCTGTCGTTGCTACACGTCGCAGCCATAGCCATACTCTTATAACAGTAGTGGGGTTGGGGGAATCTTGGCCCAGAGGGGAATATTATCCTGGGACGAAATTCCCGCAGGGGAAATATATCCTGGGCCATATTTACAACACGGGGAATTTGAAATACAGACTGTTACACCGCGACCTTTTCCTGAAAAAAAAAAAAAAAAAAAAAAAACGGATGCCATAACTTAAAAACTAGCCACAGAATGTTCTTGAAAATAATCTCACAACCTAACCACCTAGGGACATGGCAAAAAGACCGGGGCTGGTGCAATACCAGCATACATTTCAGGACTTTGCCGCCCGGTGCCTGTAGCATTTAATTCCATCCACTGTTGGACTTTGAAATAGTTTTCCTGGCGGTATTACTGATAGTGGCGCTCATAGCTTTAATGCAAGGTGTAACAATACTTTACAAAAGCCATCCACTATTGATTGCGTTTCCTACTTTTATTAGTATTTATATATCTCTATTCTATCTGCTGTATCGCTTCAACCGTTATTCATCTGTTAATTTCTTCTCTCCGTTTTCACTTTATCCATACCATGGCAATTGATTCCAATTCCGTTCAAGTCTGCTTTGTAAATTAATGGGCTTTTAAGCGTCCTCCAGAAAAATTATCACTTATAATAGTAACAAATAATAATAATAATAATAATTGTTGAAAACCTGGAGAATAACGTCATCTAGTGCATGCCCTTAAACGGGTAAAAATATGCTTACGTATGTATAAATATATATATATTATATTATACATTATATATATATATATATATATATATATATATATATATATATATATATATATATATATATACACATATATATTTATATATGTGTGTGCGTGTGTATGTGTGTTTATATGTGTGCGAAGGAAGAGGCAAGCTGTAAAATATAATTCTCCCCTATTAAGAGCAACTTCACTATCTATGAGTTATGTATACCTTGTGAAGTCAGGTCAAGTGGAATCAAATTAGAGGAACCCTTTTCCTTGCATAGTGCATATTTTGCAAAGTGACACAGGGCCATGCATTATCAAACAGGCTAAATAATTTTATTTCTAACTTTTTTCCTCGTACAAAAAAAAAGTAGGAGTTGGGTGCAACGAAAAACTACGAAAGACTTTTAAAAATAAAATACCAAAAACTAACCTGGACTTCAGCGGAAAGGCTTTGAAAATTCCAGAATTGTTTTACGCTGGAAATTACGGTGTTATTTCTCTGTTAAGAGAACAGGGGCGGATTCTGCTGTCCTTAACGAACAGCTTTCAAAATAAAGAGGGTTATGTGAACAATGACCCGCTGAAGGAGGCAGAGAAGTCCTAATCCAGAAGTGAATAGTATGAAAGATTTATCAGACCGAAGAAATTATCGAGTTTCTTGCCATTTAGCATTGTTAAAACACCTATTCTTATCAAGTACAACATTTCATGTCTAGCCTTTGTATTATTAGGTTAAAAGTCCCTTGAGGATAATTATTGTTAGTTCTCATACCCCTTCATAAATGTGGCGTTATTTTCCTAAGGGATTGTCATTTCTTTAAACTACCAAATTTAATATATCTCAGACATTCTTGCAAGTACAAATTACAGTATATAGTATAGATATGTGGACATAAGATAGCAATCTAAAAAAAAAGACATGTACTTCACAATTGAAAGAATTTTCTTTGACTACAATTACAAAATTTCATAATCTATTAAAGATATGTACAAAGAACACTAACTCACAAACAAGTACAATAAAAAAGACAGGGTAACGACACTTATTAATACTGAAAACATTTTAGAGTGATTTTAGTCTGGAATAAAGTAAACTTGCCGTTGCGTAAGCTTTTATCAAATAAATCAGCCAGTGAATCATTTACTGCTTTATATCAAAGAGGTTTCTGAGACTGAAGCCTGTATAGAACATGTTTAAATATTTTGCTTTCCGTGAAATGATAATGAAATTATTCAGCTTCTATCAGTAACATAAAACAAACTTTCCGTGAAAAATAGTGTAATGACCCATTATCTATAAATAAAATATTAAAACTAAATATTCTTAAAGAAAAAATTAACGTAGTCTATTTCTAATTAAAATCTTTATATATAAATGAACCAGTTTTGAAAGAGAAAAAGTGACGCATTTCCTGTGAATAAAAAACTAGAACTAGTTTTAAAAAGAATAAGCGACATTTTACATGAAGAAAAATAGTCAAGAGGCAAAGTTTTCATGAATGAATATCTAAATATAAATATATATATATATATATATATATATATATATATATATATATATATATATATATATATATATATGTATATGTGTGTGTGTGTATGTATGTAAAATATATATATATAAATAAATAAAATTAATATATGTATATGTAATATATATATATATATATATATATATATATATATATATATATATATATATATATATATATATATAAATATATATATATAAATGGAAAATTAATAATTTTCAATAACAACAAACATCAAAGTCAAAACGAAACTGACCCAGTGTTTACGGGATAAAATGAAAAAACTCGGTTACCATAAAAAAAAAATTTAAATCATCAGATCCATTAGAAGAAAATTTAAATGATCGTACAAAAATTCAGAATGATTATGTTTGCCATTCACCAGAAAGTGAAAATGTCCTCTAGTCTTCACGAAACAACGAAAATGTGCCAGTTAAAATCAAGATACACAAATGACCCTGAGAAAATAATTTTTATTTAAACAAAAAATCATTACTTTTCCATGAAAGAAAATAAATGAAAATTACCCATGTTCTGCATTGAAAATCTAAATGATCCTGTTTTTCATAAAAAAGGGTAAAATGATTCGTTTCCCATTAAGATAAAATTTAAATGACGGAGAATCCATGAAAACAAAA
>NC_089757.1:19084655-19122155 GCF_040412425.1 Macrobrachium rosenbergii
ATCAAACAGACATTGAAGCTTCTGATAAAGAAGGTATGACGGACTATTTGAATGATATAATTTTTTGTTGTTAAGGCCAGGTTCCCAACAATCAGAAACTACTGTGTGAGTATTTTCACATAATCTGCATAATCATGTTGGTTATAGAATTGAAGCAAATCTTTTCCGTTGATTAAAAAAAGGGAAAATATACATATATATATTCTTTCCAGAGAGAATGTTTGTTTAGAATAAAATATAAGTTCCTGCACTGTTTACTTACATATCACATCACCATGACATTTTTTTAGACTCACAAACATTGAGTAACGGGTGTCGTTTAATATTCAATTCGCTCTACCTTGGAAATAACACTTAGGGGAATTATAATTAATAAGTGATTCGTCACCTGGGAGATTAGATCCCTGGCAGAGACAACCTCCGAGTTAAGTGACGAACGTTAGAGATATATAATCTCTAACATTCGCCTGTCAAGAGAGGTATATACCGTATATATACATGCATACATACATACATACACACACATGTATATATACTTTATATATATGAATATATATATATATATATATATATATATATATATATATATATATATATATATATATATATATATATATATATTTATATATATATATATATACATATATATATAATATATATATATATATATATAGATATATATATATATATATATATATATATATATATATATATATATATATATATATATATATATATATAAATATATAATAAAACAAGTATTTGCTATGGTGCTTGCGTGCGTATACGACTGATCTTTTGATAATATTTCGCGTAGACATCGTTGGTTATTGTGAAACCTCTGCACAATGATAAATCAGTTAAAACAAAGTACGCAATTGTTTTGGTACGTAATATTTCACTGGTCATCAAATTGGTTTTCTGGTACTTACCTGTTTAAACTGGCCGTGAGAGTTCCAGGGTAATTCGATTTAACCCACATGTTTACATTTTTGTCTTCGTGACCAGTGACCCCATAGGGGTTTAATCACGAATTTTCTAAGTTAGGCAAAATTTTCTACTAAAACTTTACGAAACCGGCTTCATAAATGGGGTCTGGAAGGTGAGGTATGGCGTCATGGAGTGAGTTCGAGTGTCTATATCCCCATGAATATCCTGTCAGTATTTTAAACGTATCATTCAACACTGCCTTTGAATTACTGATAACATCAAGATGAGATATTATTTGCCTCAGATTGGACTTGCTGGTGTTCGCTTCGTGTACGAATAGAATGAAAACTGACGAAAAATTCACTATGATCATTTACGTAGTTTCTGAGATGCAGTGATTTAATGCAGACAAAGTCATTATCTGAGCCAAAGAGCAGTTCTGTAAATACTGAACGAAAATAAATCATGACGATTGTGTGGCTCTGATGATTTTATTCATTTCCCGATGAAGTGAAGTTCCCTTGCATGAAAATGATCATGAAAGACTGCTAAATAAAAGAAACCCGTCATACTGTAATCGACGGAATAGCTGTTATTAAAAGCAGTAAAGCCATATTAAGTTAATTCTGACCAATTTAATTGTGAATATTTTGTGTGTGTGTATGCACTATGCCCTACAGTGGGTGGAAATAGACTCGTTACAGCTTTGTGTCTTTTAAGATTTAGATATAACAGAGGAAGTCTACAATACGGTATAACTTGACCTTTCAACGGAATCCGTCTCTATGTTATAAAGGTCTGAAAATAATTGTTGGGTTTTAAAGTGGCCACTGACATATACTAAGATACCATGAAGTTCTCCTTGAAACGCACTTGCTTGTGAATGTCAAGTATGTCTGTTTCACTTCTTCCTAACTTAAAACATATAATAAGGAAATTTTTCTGTACTTTTTATCCCTCAATTCCTTTTAAGAGAATAACGGGGAGTCATTGTTTGTAAGAATTTAGGAGTTCATGTAATATTGCAGTTCATAACTTATCCCTCTCTAAAAAGACACACACACACACACACATATATATACACATATATATATAAAAATATAAATATATATATATATATATATATATATATATATATATATATATATATATATATATATATATATGCATATTTATTTACTTGTGTGTTGGTGCATGTGCTGAGAATTTTCGTGTTTCAAAAATCAGAACACATGTATATTGAAGAGCTTTTTTTCTGTTGAAGTGCAATTTTTTGTAGGATTATAATATGCACAATCAAGTGCGTTATTACACTAATTACAAGAGCATTTCAGCAAAACATTTTCCAGTGTGAGTGTGCGTGTGCGTGTGTGTGTGTGTGTAATGTTATGGCATCCTCGTAAAAGTGAAAAACAATCTTAAAATATAGAAATTTTTTATGAACACATTAAAACCGATTTTGTCTACAAATGGCAATCACTGTGATAATTTATTTTTTGGTTAAATGAAGAAAAAACATTAATTATAACGATCAAGTGTTCCTCGTTGCATTTATTTATAAATCAGCCACGGATATCTGTTTACTAATTACATTAGTGTAATTCAATACCACACAGAATGATACAACGAACTGCAGGATATTGAATTTCGTAATTATTATCTGCATAAATAGAAAGCTTTTTTGGCTCGAATACTTTGCCGCAACAGGCTTTACTGACAGAGTTGGAAGGGGAGGTTGGTAGGGGTGGCTGTTCTCTTCAATATCATATAAGTATTTTAATGTATCACTTAACACTGACTTTGAAGTAAGGATAATGATAGGGGAGATCCTTTACAATCCCCGAGCGACTGAGTGTGGCAGTGTTCGCTTAATCTGAAGAATAATGAAAATTGAAACACTTGCATTAAAAAAAATCCGAATGCTCATTTGCATATGTGCTGCTGTTCATTGATTAATTGTGGACAAAGAGTCAGTCGTTCTGTGTTAAATAAGCCCTGGTGTTAATTCTGAACCTCCCCCCAACCCCCTCCATCCACCCTCCCCAAGACCCGGATGATAAAAAAAAGAACAAATTATGTTTACATGGTTTGGCTGTTCATGATTGTCTTTCCGGTTCAGCACTTTTGCTTCCCGCCTAGAAAAATAATCCACTTCCTGTCTTTTAGTCTATAGAAAAATGTGTTTAGAGCGTTTCGTCATTCATGACGTCATCACAATGCTTTTTAAATGTAAATCTGCCTAGATGGTCATGGTGTTTATACCTATGTGATTTGCTTCGTTATTACTCCAGCGTAATCTTGACTGGATAAAGTCAAAGGTTTTAGCGACAGGAATTCTACGTTTACTGATAAAAATGACAGAAATGGCATTATATGAAAAAATTTTTCTTATAGCTAAAACCTTCTGAGGTTTAGGTAACTGTTACTTGGTCTCAGAATGTTCTTCGTCATAGCTTATATGTTTTCAACTCATTTAATTTCATGATTACCGTGAACTCCTCTAAATCCTTCTCATTATCCTGAAGGTATTTCCATTACGTCAGCACAAGTGTTTTGAAGCTTGAATATCTCGTAACTCTTACAATTTTCTTTTTTTTTTTGCTTCCTTTACAATCTCTTGCTAGTATCCATTTGTAAGACAAATTTTAGAACTGATAATGGCCTTTGAGAAATTTTCTAAGATTTCTCTGTTTTGCTACAATGGGCATTTTTACTTCAGTTCCTGTTTCCCATATACTGTATATATATATATACATATATATATATATATATATATATATATATATATATATATATATATATATATATATATACACTCATATTATATATATATATATATATATATATATATATATATATATATATATATATATATATATATATATATATATATATATATATATGTGTACCTGTGTTTATATCCCCGGTCACGCGTTTTCATTTATTTACAAGTCTTATCGTTTTTATTCCTTTTCCTTCAGTAACCGAAACTTTTTATTTTTCGCTTTTTGGAAAGTTTCCGTTTTTCATTTCTGAACTCTCGAATTTTTAAATGTAATCCCCTGAATTTTTGTCTGTAGCAAACTTTCTCATAGCGATACACATCCTCCCAAAGTTTTGCTCAGAATAAAATTTTTTTTCCCAAATAATATCAAAATTTGACACTATATGAAGAAAAAGTTAAAATGAGAAGCGAATATCTACTACTCTTAACTGTGCACCTCTTTAACGGAAAATGTTGAACGGTAAATCCATTTTGACCATATGTGAGACACGTCATCTGATCGACCAATAGTTTCTTTACTGGAAGTTTATAGGACATGTTCTGCTGCGGCCAAGAATCGATTCTGGCGAAATCATAAGACGAGCATGACACGCGCTAAAACACAAGTCCCTAATATACAATATCTATTCATTTATCTATCCATCTATCAGTCTATATGAACACACACATGTATATAAATATATTTATATATATACAGTATACATACAGTATATGTATAGATGATGTACATTAGGAACTTGTGGTTTATTGCCTATAATGTTCGTCTTATTGCTGAGTCAGTTGCGATTCGATTCTTGGCAGAAGCAAATAATTATATATATATACTATATATATATATATATATATATATATATATATATATATATATATATATATGTATATGTGTGTGTGTGTGTGTGTGTGTGTGTATATGCACACACACATATATATATAATGTAAATATTTGTGTGAAGTTTACGCTCAGGTACGCGTCTACCATACATGCGCAACGTTTTCTGAGAAAGAAATTTTTTCTTCCTTTCCTGCGCGTTCAATTGAAAGAAAATTAATTAGTTCTCTTAGAAGTGTCTTGTCATCCATTATGGCGCATTAACGTCTTACCATCATCCTTTCCCTCTCATCCTACACAAGAGAAACAAGATTACAAATGAGATCTTGGGGCTGTTGCGTCATTTATCTGTTGTGTCATCTATCACAAATTTTTGTGAGCTTGCTTAAGCCCTCTGCATTTATCAGTCGCTTCCAAAAAGTGCTCTTCTGTCGACCTGGGATCTCTTCCTCGTCTACTTATTTTTTTCCATTCGATAATATGTACCTCATCGGTGCCTACTCTATTGATGTCGGGTGAAGCCACTCTTGGGATTTATATAAATGAACCTCACAAGTACTTGGTTACCCTTGTTAAATATTTAGCTACCTTTCAGTTCATTCTGTTTTCATGTTTTAATGAAGTATCTGGGAGTATTACGTACATGAATGTATACGTGAGTAAAATATCTCTCTCTCTCTCTCTCTCTCTCTCTCTCTCTCTAGCTCTATATATATATATATATATATATATATATATATATATATATATATATATATGTATGTGTGTGTGTGTGTGTGTGTGTGTGTGTTTCAAAAGTTTCTGTAAAGCGAGTTCATCCACAAAAAAGTAGTTTAGGTGTAATTGTGGTAATTTCACACACACACACACACACACACAAAGCACAAAGAGAGAGAGAGAGAGAGAGAGAGAGAGAGGGAGAGAGAGAGAGAGAGAGTGGGTGGGGGGGGGGATATAAGTCTGAGATCCTGTGTGGTCGCAAGAACGTATGTGTGGCTTCAGCCTTTCTTCTCAAGACGGTTTGTCAGACCTCGTATTTCGTCTGTTGAAGAAAACCCTTCACCTCGTAAGCCTAAGATTGATGGAGTGGAGATGAATATCTAAAACAAGTTACTAATGAAATACAGGAATTCTGAGGAAGAAAAGGAAAAATGAAAAAATGACAAATGATTGTCCTCAAGATGGACTTTTTTTCCATGATAAGACAAGGATGAAATTTTAGTTGTGTTCTTAACAACAAAATTCCGTCAAGTTTGATTGTAAGAAAATGATGGAATATTTAGAGATAATAATAAATCCAGACATCATCTGAGGAATATAGTTTTTATTGATAAGCCAATTTATAATCTATTAATTCTAAAACGTGTAAATTACTATTGTTTTTTCATCCAAAGTCGATTAAATATTGTGAGAAAGTACGGCTGGGAGTTTTATTCATATATTTTTTTTCATCCAGTAGGGCTAAACAAACCTGATCCCTCTACCGCCCTGCAGAGCGAGAAGGGCGCGAAAGAGCCTTTAAAATCCCACCGCTGAGGAGCAGGTTATCAATTAGGAAGGAGATGCTGTCAGAAAGGAAACCGGGTAATCTTTACGTTTGCTCCTCCCAAATCCCTCTTTTCCGAGTCCGCGTCATTTGTTACACGTCCCGATCCATGGCCGGAACGCGTTTGGGTCCTGTGGGGGTCCTGTCGGGGAGGGAATGGGTAGGGATGGGAATATTTATGAGCGTGAATGCGGTGAAATAGGATGTATTACGATTGGTATCGGGAAAAGTTAACACTCCATTTCATGCAGGGTTACTATCGCAATATATAAATAAATGTATGTATGTATATATATATATATATATATATATATATATATATATATATATATATATATATATATATATATATATATATATATATATATATATATTTTAAGAAATTATAAAACATATTTATATTATATATATATTGTATATATGTATATATATATATAGTATATATATATATATATATATATATATATATATATATATATATATATATATATATATGTATATATATATATATATATATATATATATATATATATATATATATATTTATATATATACACACACATATATATATATATATATATACATATATATATATATATATATATATATATATATATATATGTGAATATAATTCAAGTAGATATTCATAACAGAATGTCGAAAATAGAACTTTGCAATATACGAACCTCCGCCCACACATACACGACCACATTTCGAAATGGTCATAAATACCAAAAACGTATTTCTTAATTTCCTTATCTCAGGATGTCACGATGCGCAAAAGCCTATTTCAACATAAAAAAAACGCACTTGACGATCAACCTCATTAAATAAAACGAATTTAATTAATGAAAGTTACAGTGCAAGCTATCGAATGGCAAAAATACATGTTGCCTGGAATTCGCCTAATTTCTCTTGACTGCTATCAATGAACTGAATTCCGCCAATTACAACGTGACGAATGTTCTTTATTCGGAGTGACTCAAAATTTCTGCGCCCATTCCGGAACATCCTTTTTATTCATAATTTCATTGCGAAAATCCGATTGTCTATCAAGTCAACACAGAAAGGAAAAATTCGCAGTTCAGCCACGGGGGCCTGTTTGCGTTAGCCGGGGGGGCGGCGGGGGGGGGGATGCGGGAGTTAGCTTCAAGGTAACGTACCTGTGATGATTATAAATAAAGAACGTTAATGAAGCTTGCAAAAATCTAATTTGAAATCTAATTCACTAGTGTTAAAAAATAAAAAAGTAGGTAGGTCGACGGAAGAGCAGCTCTTGGAAACGAATGATGAGAGCAGAGTTCTTAATTAAGCAAGCTTACAAAAAAAACATGATAGATGACAAAATAGATAAATGACGCAACAGGCCTGAAACGTCATTTGTAATATTATTTCTCTTTTGTAGGATGAGAGAGAAAAGATGATGGTAAGATGTTAAGGCGCCATAATGTATGAGAAGAAACTTCTGGGAGCA
Source organism: Macrobrachium rosenbergii (assembly GCF_040412425.1). Taxonomy (NCBI): domain Eukaryota; kingdom Metazoa; phylum Arthropoda; class Malacostraca; order Decapoda; family Palaemonidae; genus Macrobrachium; species Macrobrachium rosenbergii. The sequence continues at coordinate 19,092,220 of NC_089757.1, forward strand.
CTGATTAATTTATTTTCAACTGAACACGTAAAAGATAAAGTTCCTCTATATATATATATATATATATATATATATATATATATATATATATATATATATATATATATATATATATATATATATAATATAGTTTTACCTCAGTTTAACCAGACCACTGAGCTGATTAACAGCTCTCCTAGGGCAGGCCCGAAGGATTGGACTTATTTTACGTGGCTAAGAACCAATTGGTTACCTAGCAACGGGACCTACAGCTTATTGTGGAATCCGAACCACATTATATATGTATGTATATATATATATGTATGTATATATATATATATACATATACAGTATACATATATATACGACACTCGTCTAATTATTGAGTTAGTCAGGATTCGATTCTTGGTCGCAGCAGAACATGTTCTGTAGACTTCCAGTTAAAGAGCTATTGATCGATCAGATGATCTGTCGCACATGTAGTCAGAAGTGCTTTATCGTCCAGAATTTTCCCTTGAAGAGGTACGTAGTTAAGTGTAGTCTGTATCTGAGAAAATTTTGGCGTGGATATTCGCTTCTCATTTTGGCTATTCTTCAAATAGTGTCAAAATTCTGACAGAGTTTGGATAAAATTTAATTCCAGATAAAACTTTAGGAGGAAATGTATTGTTACGAAAAAGTCTGCTACAGAAAAAAATTCAAAGGATTACATTAAAAAATTCGTGCGTCTAGAAATGAAAAACGGAAACTTTCCAAAAAACGAAAAAGAAAATGTTTCAGTTACTGAAAGAAAAGGAATAAAAAAGATAAGACTTGTAAATAAATGAAAACGTGTGACCAAGGGATGTAAACACAGACACATACACATACATTACATACATACACACACACACACATACATACATACATATATATATATATATATATATATATATATATATATATATATATATATATGTATATATATATATATATATATATATATATATATATATATATATATATATATATATCCTTTAATATCAATATACCTCGGAAATAATATATACTGAAGGGAATTTTTAAGTATATAATCGAACCAGCGACGGAAAACCAGTGACGCACTAACGACATCTTGTGGCCGATGTCGTTAGTGCGTCACTGTAGTCCTGATTCCTCGTCCGTCGCTGGTTGATCCCACGGGACGGTGGACTTAAAACCTTAAAATGGGGGAACATATATGAAAATATATTATTTCACGAGGTAGAGTGAATTGATATTAAAGGATGTTCGTAGCTTTCTGATTGTATATGAATCACGGTGATGATATAGTCATATATATATATATATATATATATATATATATATATATATATATATATATATATACTGTCTATATAATCATAAAAAACCAGAAGGTTGTACCTTCCTGGCGCAAACCCTGAGATGGGAACAGATAATATACATATATATATATATATATATATATATATATATATATATATATATATATATATATATATATATATATATATATATATATATATATATACACATATTGCATATGTAAGGGCATGAATGGATTACAGCGAATGCATGAGCTGAAGTAATAATATCTACTTGAAGCGAAACAGAGAAATCCTAGAAAATTTCTCAAAAGGCCACTACCAATTCATATCTCTATCTATCCAAATGAGCACGAGCAAGAGGTTGTCATGGCAGCGACAAAAACCAATATAATAAGACATACGGGATTTTCAAGCTTCAAAAAACTCTGCTGACGTGACGTAGATACATTCGTGATAATGATAAGGATTTAGATGAGTTCGCAGCATAGAAATGAAATGAGCTGAAAACATATAAGCTTCGACAAAGAACAATCTGATACCAAGTAACAATTATGTAAACTTTAGAAGATTTAGCTTTAAACAACATTAAAAGAAAGCCATTTCTGTCACTTTTAAAAGGAAGAGGAAAATTACCGTCACTAAAACCCTTGGCTTTATTTAATCAAGTTTACGATGTTGTAATGGTGACACACATTCACATAGGTGTATACAGCATGACCAGATAAACAAATTTTCATTTAAAAAGTACATCGGTGAAGTTATGAGTGAAGGAAAGCTTTAAAAACATTTTTCTACAAAATACAAAACACGAATTGGATTATTCTTCCTGGCGCAAAGCAAGAGTGCTGAACCGGAAAAGCAATCATAAACAGCCAAACCATGTAAACATAATTTGTTCTTTTTTTTATCATCCGGGTCTTGGGGAGGGTGGATGGCGGGGGTGGGGTGGAGGTTCAGAATTAACACCACGGCTAATTTAACACAGAACGACTGACTCTTTGTCCACAATTAATCAATGAACAGCAGCGCATATGCAAATGAACATTCCCGATTTTTTTTCTTTAATTTAAGTGTTTCAATTTTCATTATTCTTCAGATTAAGCGAACACTGCCACACTCAGTCGCTCGGGGATTGTAAAGGATCTCCCCTATCATTATCCTTACTTCAAAGTCAATATTAAGTGATATATTTAAAATACTTATATGATATTGAAGAGAACAGCCACCCCTACCAACCTCCCCTTCCAACTCTGTCGGTAAAGCCTGTTGCGGCAAAGTATTCGAGGCAAAAAAGCTTTCTATTTATGCAGATAATAATTACGGAATTCAATACACCGTAGTTCGTTGTATCATTCTGTGTGGTATTGAATTACACTAATGTAATTAGTAAGCAGATATCCGTGGCTGATTTATAAATAATGTCCCTCTAAATCCCTGTGAGCAAATGCAACGAGGAACATTTCAGCGCTATAATCCATGTTTTTTCTTCATTTAACCAAGAATAACCCATGTCAATGAATACGAATTGTAACACAACATCGGTTTTCATGCTTTCATAAAAAATTGTTCTGTTTTGATATTTTTCTTCATTTATCCCAAAAAAAAAAAGATGTCATGGCAGCATACACACAAAAGTTTTGAGTTGAAATTTTCTTGTAATTACCTTGGTAGTGTAACAAAGCACTCGAACGTGCATATTGTGATGGCACAAAAATTGCACTTGAACGGAAAAACCACTTAAATGTACATATGCTCCTATTTTTGAAACACTAAAATTCTCAACACACACACACATTATACATAATATATATATATATATATATATATATATATATATATATATATATATATATATATATATATATATATATATATATATATACTGTATATATATATATATATATATATATATATATATATATATATATATATATATATATATATCAGATACCACAGGTGAAAAATAAGAAAAAGGTCCAACCCATTGATGAAGGAAGACATGACAAGATCAAATGTGAATATCCCTGTTACTGATTATGTAACACACATAAAGGTGGGTATTATAAACAAATGGCAATACATATGGAATGAAGAACCTGAAAATAATAAATTAAAACAAATAAAACCTAAAGTTGAAAAATGGAGTTCATCATATCAGAGAGAGACATGCGCAAGTGATTCTAACACGTCTCAGAATAGGCCATACTCGTCTGACACATGGACGCTTAATGAGCAGCCCACGTGGCCCGGCTCCAGAGCGCTCAGAGTGCAGGGTGATGGTAATGGTCAAACACGTATTGCGTGAGTTTCTAAAGTATGACCAACAGCGACTGTCAACTTTTGGAAATAAGTCAATAAATGAAATTTTGTCAGAATCTTCTACATTTTCAGTCGTTCCGATTTTGTTGTTTATGGGGAACTGTGGTTTGATAGATAAAATATAAAAATAAGTAATTAATAAAAGCAAGAAAACATAACATTTGTCGAATTTAAATTTTAATTTTTTAAAAATATTACTCAACTTATTATGAATTTGAATATACCTTTTTAGTGTGGAAGTATGAGTAAGTGTATTTATTGTGTGTATGTGTTACAGTATGAGAACGTGTGCCTAATGTGGTATTTTATCCTAATCCTTCGGGCCAGCCCTGTAAGAGATGAAAGTCAGCTCAGTGGTCTGGTTAAACTATTTTAATACTACTGCTACTTTTGTAGATGGATAAGTAATGTACTCCAATAATACATGAACTAGATTCTTATAAACAATGATTCCCAATATATTCTTATTAGAGGAATTGAGGGATTAACAAAGCAAGCTAAAATTTCCCTTTTTTAAGTTTCAAGTTTGCATACAATGAAACACACGCCTGATGCACACAAAACAACTACATTTAAACAACTACATTTCAAGCAAAAGTTCATAATATCTTAGAAGAATAACTCCTCTTGTATTTGTAAATGGACCCTATCTAAACCAACAAATATGTTCTGAGTTTTGTAATACATGACGATCCGATTCTGTAGAAAGGTCAAAGTTATGTCGTTTAGAAAACATGTGCTGATATATCACTTTAAAAGCAAACAAAGCTTTACCGAGAATATTTCCACCCCTGTAGTTCACAGCACACATGCAAACTATTCACGAGCAAGTTAGTCAGGAATTAACTTGATACGGCCTCACTGCTTTTAACGAAAGTCGATTACAATTATTGTGTCGTCATCCACAATATTTAAGCGCGTAAAACTCCACGTCATCGAAAAATGAATAAAACCACCAAAACCACGTAATAATTACGCTTTATTAACTGAACGACTCCATCCACATGAAATCACTGGACCTTAGAAACTATGAAAATGATCACCTTAAATTTTTGTCAGTTTTCATTCACTTGATACATAAAGCAAATAGCAACATGCCCAATCTAAAGAAAATAATATCTCACCCTAACATTACGAGTAATTCAAAGACAGTGTTAAATGATACGTTTAAAATACTGACAGGATATTCATGAGGATATAGCCACTCAAACTCTCTTACACAATGCAAGGGAGAATTCTCCCCTCCCCTTATCCCTCATTATTATTATTATTATTATTATTATTATTATTATTATTATTATTATTATTATTATTATATTCAGATGATGAAACCTATTCATATGGAACAAGCTACAGGGGCCACTGACTTGAAATTCAAGCTTCAAAAGAATATGGTTTTCATTAGGAAGAAGTAAGAGGAGATAAAGGGAAATACAGAAAGAAGAGATCCCACTCACTTATTAAAAAAAAAAAAAAAAAAATAAATTAACAAACAGATAAAAATATATTGAAATGCATGGAGAACAGTATTAGGGTAGCAATGCACTGCACCTTCGCTTGAACTTCTGAGGTTCCAATTGCACGACGTCCTCTGGGAGGCTGTTCCACAGTCCAACGGTGTGAGGAATAAAGGACCTCTGGAACTGAGAAGTTCGACAGCGAGGCACATTTACTGCATATTGGCGTTCAGGGAATCTGGTTGCTCTCTCTCGGCAGGACTAGAGCCCAGCAAACCCCCTTCTTGTTCTTGCACATTACTTTCATGTGGCACCCCTATCCCTCCATGCTCCATTTATGAATCCTGTTGCAGGAGACTTTGATGGAAAATACTACTTAACTTATGCAATCACGATTATATTCCTAGGGTCACTGGTAACATTTAGAAAGACAATAATGTAACCCCTTGAGCTAAATCAAACTACACACTCTGGAATAATTAATAAACTCTCAAGGCCGATTCAAAAGATAACTACTGGAGGAGTCGATTTGGGGAACAGTGAAGTATTACGTGCAAAAACAAATGGTTCCTTAGTTTGACTGATTTATTATTGTGCAGAGGTTTCACAATAATCAACAAGGCCTACCACGAAATGTCCGAAAACCAGTCATACACACGAGCAAGTATTATAGCGAATACTTTTTCTACGTACCCAGAAAACCCTAAATGCACTTAGGAACATTTGATCCCACAGGGGTTAGTACTAAACAAGGCGCAACAGTGTAGATGAATCACTGTTTCGCCGTGTTTAGTACTAGCCCTCGGAGATCAAATGTTCCTAAGCGAGTTGCTCATTTCACAAATTCCCTAGGGATTTCGTGAAATTCCTGGATTTCACACATTCCCTTTAACATATGTAATATATATACACACACACACATATATATATATATATATATATATATATATATATATATATATATATATATATATATATATATATATATAGTGTGTGTGTGTGTGTGTGTGTGTGTGTGTGTGTGAGCATGGTAGGGAGAAATGTATTCCCTATCGTTTGTACCATACGGTTCACACAGCTAGTTTCAGTAAACCCGAAAGAGTATTCTCATATTTTTCTATTGTTTATGATTTTTTAATCAGTGGGAAAACATTTGCTTCATTTTTATAAATCGCACGACCATGCAGATTTTCTGGAAGTATTTACCTATACAGTTATTTCAGATTATGCTGAATCCTGGCTCCTACAAAAACTGTTTATATTATTTAAATATTCATTCATACCTTCTTTATCAGAAGCTTCAGTTTCTATTTTACTAACTGCGCGTAATATAATACTACGAAGAACGAGGCAATTTGCTCTTAATTGCTCTGCACTGTGATCCACGAGACTCAGAATCCAGAATTATGCTTGACCATAATTATATCATTTATCTGCGGATGCCCTAATGCTGCAGAGCTTAATAAATGGGGCTAGCTGGGGAAGAATAACTGGTTAATGGACATCGCTAGAGGGGTTTAGCAGCGACCTTTTCAACATTTTAAATTTATCACCGACTAATTGCTTTGTAGTAAGGATGATCTGCGGAGAAAAATAATTTGCTATAGCGAGTACGTATTACTTTTCGCTTATTCTGAAACAGAATGAAAATTGAGCATAGCCATTCTCGGGAACGTCATATGAAAATTTCAAATGTGTCACTTAACAAAAGGTTTTGAAGTACTAAAAGTTCCTCGTTGGAAGGGTCGGTATGGTTCTCGGCTAGCACTCTGCTGGGCCCACGTTCGAGTCTCCGGCCGGCCAACGAAGAATTAGAGGAATTTATTTCTGGTGATAGAAATTCATTTCTCGGTACAATGTGGTTCGGATTCCTCAATAAGCTGTAGGTCCCGTTGCTAGATAACCAATTGGTTCTTAGCCACGTAAAATAAGTCTAATCCTTCGGGCCAGCCCTAGGAGAGCTGTTAATCAGCTCAGTGGTCTGGTTAAACTAAGGTATACTCAACTTTTAACTTTTGAATTACTGATAATTTTGAGAAAGGGTGTCTATGTTGACTTACTCTGTTAAAAAAATGAAGGAATATAAAAATTATGTTTCAAAAGAGGCACGAATAACCATTTGCATAGTTATTGCGGTTTACTGATTAATACTGGACAAGGCTTCGTTCCCAGTGATTAAATAAATATCGCCGCTAATACCGAAAAAAAATTTGTTTACATGGTCATGCTGTTCATAATTATTTTTCGCCGAAGTACTTTCCAATTTGCATAGGCAAAAAAAGTAGTAGGTCGTGTTTTGGTATTATCAATCTCGGTTATTTTAAACTGTAACACTTTTAAATTGGAATACTTTTCAAATGAAGATTTGTTTACCTGGCGATGTTTTTATTTAGCATTTGGTCATTTTACTATTATTGAACAATTTTACAAGTTTTGTCTAAGAGCGTTTCAATACACTTTACAACATCGTAACACCAATCTATTGCAGATTAAAGGTTACTATTTTAATTTTCTATGGCTAAGACTGATGTCAGAGTTATTCGTTGCCAGATTTTTCCCTTCCTATTACAGTTTGTGCTTGATGACACAGTATTCATTAAAATGTTTTTATTCATTTTAAAGTTATGAACGCAAAACAAACACTTACAATTTATACTGCTAAGAAACAGGAAGTATTTACCCTTAACGCAAAAAGCCCCGCACAGGGAAAAAATAAATATACATATATTTGTATGTATGTGAAATATATTACATACACATATATATATAATGTAGATATATATATATATATATATATATATATATATATATATATATATATATATATATATATATATATATATGTGTGTGTGTGTGTGTGTGTGTGTGTGTGTTGTAACTGACTATTGAATGAGAGAACTGAACTATGGTTCTTAAGCAGATTTAAATTCGTGTCTTCCGAGTTGCAAGCCCTAGGCTTTATCGACCTCCACTAAGGAGAAAACACTTTCTCCTGTTCGGCAGTTAGTATCACGTATGTGCCTACCCGCTGATTTGCTTCAATATATATATATATATATATATATATATATATATATATATATATATATATATATATATATATACTATCGAAAATATTTTCAATTTATATATATAATTTCAATTTCCGATATATTTTTTCATCATGTTTCGTGTATTTGTGAACAAGACAGATACGTGTCCGAAATTTCTCCACACTTCCTGGAATCCTTTTTCCTGCCTTCGTTTTTCATCTCTTGAAGAAACGCCGTCACTCGGTAAACCTCTGATTGATAAAGGTATGATGAACAATTTCAGAAAAGAAAGGCGATGAAATACAATATCTCAGCAGGAGAAAAATGAGATACGTAGAGTTACCATGGAGGCGATTTTTTTCCCAAGACATTTTTGTGTCCAAATTCGGGTAATAAACCAAATATCTTCATCTCTTATTAATCATGGACAATTAAATAACATATAATAATATAATTTATAAAATATTTAGCCACATGTCATAATTTAAGGCGTTCTTGGATGGAAAGAGCCATAGTTGTTGTGCCTATATCTAATTGATATAATTTTGAAAAACTTCATGATAAATATACTATCCGATTCTATAGCTGATCGAATACTACGCAAGAAATATCTCCACAAATCATCCGCCCCGTTTTCATTCTTTCTAAGAACATTGCAAGACAACGCCGCCCACGTAAATCGTTCTCCGTCCTGCAGAGCGAGAAGGGCGCGAAGGAGCCTTTAAAATCCCACCGCGGAGGAGCAGGTTATCAATTAGGACGGAGATGCTGTCAGAAAGGAAACCGGGTAATCTTTACGTTTGCTCCTCCCAAATCCCTCTTTTCCGAGTCCGCGTCATTTGTTACACGTCCCGATCCACGGTCTACCTTGGGGTTTGGCCGGGTGGTGTGAGGCAGGGGAGGGGTTTGTTTCTCTGAGGGGTGGCGGTAAGATATGGGCACCGGTTAGGGAAACAGCTAATTTATATGTTAAGACCTTAAGAGTTACTCTTGAGACGTTGATGTGTATAATACTACGGGAAAGGAGGCTGTAACCAATACTCTGTATATATATGTACAGTATATATAATCAGTAAGCTACAAACGTCCGTTAATATCCAATTCGCTCTACCTCGGAAATAATATATTTTCATATATGTTACCGAAGGGGAATTTTTTAGTTGATTATAAGTTCGTCGTCCCGTGGGGTCGAACCAGCGAAGGACAAGAACACAGGACTACAGTGGACGCATTTAACCCACGCGGCCAGCAAGTGAGGTAACATATATGAAAATATATTATTTCCGAGGTAGAGCGAATTGGATATTAAAGGACTTTTGTAGCTTACTGAATGTATATGAATCTATGAATCACGGTGATGTGATAAAAAAATATATATATATATATATATATATATATATATATATATATATATATATATATATATATATATATATATATATATATATCTATATGTATATATGTATATATATATATATATGTATATATATATATATGTATATATATATATATATATATATATATATATATATATATATATATATATATATACACATATATATAGGCTGTGGTAACATAATTCAAGTAGATTCATAACAGAAGGTTGGAAACTGAACATTCGCAAAATACCAACCACAATGAACGACCACACTTCACAAAGTTGGTCTTTTAAACAGATATTTTAAATACCAACACATGTTTGCGTTGTTCCTTTTCTTAGAGAAAAATGATGTACAAAAGTCTGTTTTAACGTAGGAAAAACGCACTTGACCGTCGACATCCTTAAATAAAGCGAGTTTAACTGATGCACGTTGCAGTGCAAGCAAACGAAAGGCAACAATAAGTATTGCCTGGAATTCGTCTAATCTTGCTTGACTGCTATCAATGAACTTAATTCCGCCCATTACAGTGTGACGAATTTCCTTTATTCGGAGTGACTCAACATTTCCTGCGCTCATTCAACATTTTTTTTTTCTTCATAATTTAATCGCGAAAAGCCGATTGTCTCTCAAGTCAACTCTGAATGGAAAATTTGCAGGTCAGCCACCAGGGCTTGTTTGCTCGTGCCGCTTATTAGCCCGAATAAAAATGGGGTGAGTATCTTAAAAGGGAGGGGCGTTGGAGTATTATAAAGGAAACTCACCTGTAGTGATTATAAATATATAAAGTTAATGAAACTCCCACGCAACTATTCTTGAGCATAAATTACCGCTTCATGTAAAAAAAATGACATATATCACAATGTGTGTCGACATATTCATTTTTCTGCGTAAGAATTATCTACATGTAATAAAATCCCAATGGATTATCTGCGGGTAATAAAATTCCAATGGATTATCTACGGGTAATAAAATCCCAATGGATTATCTACGGGTAATAAAATCCCAATGGATTATCTACGTGTAATAAAATCCCAGTGAATTATCTACAGGCAATAAAATCCCAGTAAATTATCTACAGGTAATGAAATACCAATGAATTATCTACCGGTAATAAAATCCTAGTGGATTATCTACAGGCAATGAAATGGTCGTTCATTGCTGTCGTTCGCTCTGTGACCAATCTCTCTTACCACCTGCCCCTATATAATTAAGCCCAAATGAAGCACCTTGTTTCGAGAGTTCTGAAGCAGTACGAAACATCTCTAGGCCTGGAACTTTCCGTCTCTACCCTCTCTTATATAACCGTAATTTCTTATATGTATATAACAGTTATGACACAAAGGCGAAATGGCAATTGCACAAAGGGAAAAATGTTTTGAGTTCTGGAATTCCACCAACATTAAGGTTGATTTTTCCAAATAAAACGTTCATTAAATCTGCAACAGATCTTTGGACCACAATACAGAAACGAAATAGAGAAATAAAGATAACGTCAATGGTTCTGTGTTCCTGTCACTAAGTACCTCTTGTAATTAAGTTCAAATGATAAATCAACAAAGATTATGGAATATTCTAAATCACAGAGCATATTTCTCATTCGAAGATTTTTTGCACACAAATAGGAGAACAAAAAAACATTAAATCCGTATTACAATCCTCTCATTGACTGTCATATATCAGAAAATAACAAGATTCTCTTGTGTGTAACTAAACTCAATCACAGTTACCGAGTTTGCCTTAGCGAGGGTACTTTATTTCCCATCTTCTTACCGGAGCACTCGACAGACTCCAACCTAATAAGATATAAATCTTATTTATTTTAGCAACGCTGCTTCATTCTGAAGGAAATAAAATCTACAGAAACATATGCAACATTGTCCGCGATTGAACAAATTCTGAAGATAACAGTTTCCATAAAAATCATGTTCAGGTGTGTATATATATATATATATATATATGATCTTATTGAACTAACTACTCAGGAGGTGGTGGGGAGGGGAGGACAAGACAACCCAACTCACTGCCGGTCCGAACTCCGTATAAATATGGAGTGGAGTCAGGAAGGGCATCCGTCCGGAAAACATCTGCCAAAACCAATTATGAAATGAGTCGTTCACGACTGAAACAATTAGAGGAGGCTTATTAAAAACGGCGACCCCGACTATGGATTAAGCCTGGAAGACGAAGGAAGAATATATGGTCTTATTAAAGTGAATGACACTAATTGCGGACGTCATTTCCTTGTTAACAATTGGTAACCTCTGTTTGTTTTCCTTTTATCTTCAGATAAACTCATTACGGTATTCGCCATGTCGTGAATAATCGATAGGTTCTACGAGCACAGTAAAAATTTAGCAAATCTTTAAAGGTAAGCGGCAACACTTAAGAATTAAAGTGCCATTCACTAAAGTTTCTTGTACTAAAAGAAAGAAAACAGAGGAACACTAGAAAAAGCTACTGTTTGGACTCAAAATACCTTAATAATAGTAGTCTCTACAAATAAATGAACTTTCTTGCCTTTAAGGCACTGTTTTTACGTATTTCCAGGAATATTCTCTCTTCCAAAAATTTATTTTTTTTCTAATTATCTTTTATTGTAACGTAAACCTGCTAATTCTATCATTACCTCGAGCGCTCTGATAATTCAAACTTATCTTGGCAGGTCGTGCGGTTCGAATAACAGAATCTGCGAATTCTCCCTTTCAGCTTAATGTTGAATTCATCCATTAATGACTGGAACACTTAAAATAGAGCGATGAACATCAAAGTGATATCAGAAAGAGTGATAATCATTTAGTGTCAAACAATGACCCGCAAACCTCTTAATCCCTATATAATCTCTTTGTACTAATTCATGTGGTGAATTATATTCGTACCTTTCTTGATTGAAGGGAGAAAAATGAAAATAGTTTACAGCACAACAACACCTAATAATATGAACATTCAGCACAACAACACCTAATAATATGAACATTCAACAGACTCATTCATAAAAAAATTGCAGCAAAATACCACTGTCACATATCAAAAGCCTCGTAAACCTTAGAGAGAGCCGAAGAATCATATATCATTACGAAATAGATCAAACAAGGAACTGTAAGCTGTCATTTATTTTTATTCCTAGAAATGGCTGTGAAGATAAAGCGTATACAGAGCTTAGTAAGACGAATAAATAAAAAAAGAAATAAAATACATCAAATACTGATGACTCGGTAGTTACTCATACGTGAATCAAAGGTTTCAAATTTCAGGATTCATTAAAGCGAAGGCCTGACTTGGCTAGCAATAAAAAGAGCATTGAATTCTTAACACGTCCTGAAATAACAAACAGGTACACACACACACACACACACACACACACATATATATATATATATATATATATATATATATATATATATATATATATATATATATGTATATATGTGTTATATACAGTATGTAATGAATATACATGTATAACACACACAAACACACATTATATATATATATATATATATATATATATATATATATATATATATATATATATATATATATATATATATATATATATATATATTTTTTATTTTCATATATATGTTAGAATTCAATGCTATTTTTTTTTTGACATGTTGAGAATTAATGCTTTTTTTATTGCAGGCTAAATTTTGTTTTCAGACAAAATATAAGTCGTTATAATTAATACCTGGTGTAAGTAAGAGTGAGCAACAATGACTTCATGCCACGTTTGGAAGCATAAAAGATAACCTAATTATTTGTTTCATCCTTGTTCTAAACTTTTTACTAATGACATTAAACATTCTGAAGAGCGATTTTCACTTTAAAATGATAAAAAGTCATACCATTTTCATAAAACTTATTTACACTATGGAAAAACAAAAAAGCAAAACAATCCTAAAGTTCCTAAAATCCAATGGGAAAAACATTTCACAAATCAGAAGCATCCGAGATAAGCGGAATAAAAAGGATAACGAAAAGAAGTAAGAATACCAGCAAATAAGGATTAAAGATACTTAAATAACAGTTCAACCGATTCCGTGAAAAAAAAAAAAAAATAGCTGGTTACCAGGAAGCAAAGCGTAAACACTCGTAAAAACCAAGGACAACAAAAACGCGGACATATAATTAATTGCGCCGCCGGAACAGACTGCAAAGCTGAGTCTAATCGTGAATCGAATCTGAGCAAATTGATTTAATTTTAATATGAATAGAAATGAGGCTAATTGGAGTTGGCTGATTTCCCACTCGAATACAAATTATGAGTTTGGGAGTCTTATTATCATTTGCGACTTAATTACCTTTAATGGGATATTTCATGGCAAGTAAACTACAGCGTTTACAGATTCGGCTGGAAGGGTAACCAGGAATTTGGTTTACCTGGTTATTCAGGTGTTTGTGTGATTCCTTTTTTTTTTTAATTTTTAAGGAGTATCGTATATATATACATATATATAGGATATATATATATATACATATATAATTACATGTATATCTGTATATAATGTATGTATCTACATATAATATTTAAGATATATATACTGTGTATGCACACACACACACACACACACACACACACACACACACACATATATATATATATATATATATATATATATATATATATATATATATATATATATATATATATATATATATATATATAGTTTGTATATCCTGCAGATACACTCACACATACAAAACGATTGGCGACTTTACACTTCTATCTTGGGCCTATAATCAATCGTCGACAATATAATGGTGAACTCCCTTATATGAACAGTTCGCCACCTTGCATTATTCCTTCGTTCTATAAAACTTTTTTTTTTAAATGTGCATATCTGCACACGCTTGCATACCATCTATAAATGGGAGGCAACGCCAACGCAGTTCAACTGTGCCGTGAGTGTTTATATACTAATTAGTTTACCATCGTAAAGCATGATGGTAGTATAAGAAAGGATGTTCGAGACAGCAAGCCCTGACACTAGCGTTGCTGTTGCTGTTTATGATTAAGCTGGCATTATGCCAGCACGGGCTCTTGCTCATGGAGCACCCCGTAAGTATCAATCGATATTTGAAGTGAAAAAATGGTCATGAATAAATGACTGAAAATAATGATGTGAAAAGTGAAAATGTTGACACTGGCCCCATTACGTACCATCAAAAGGCTCAGACCAAAGTGCCTTCATTTTGCAGATTTATACAGGAGCCAGGACCCACTACGACAGGTCGGCCGGACAATGACCCACTTAGTGACAGGAGCTCTTAGTGAAAGAGTCTGGCGTTTGGTTGGAAGACAGGAACTCTAAGCGGGAGTTTATTTACCGTTACGCCACCTTCGATACACACGGAGGGTTTACACGCTACGATAAATTGTAGCGAATTATTGTAATACTACAATTTGTCGTTACGTTAAACAGGAGATCGCTACAATAAATCGCTACGATCTCCTGTTTACACGTAACGACAAATAATAACAACCATATCGCTACAATTTATCGTTAAAACTGTGCTTATGGATATATTTTACTCATTTTACCATAATATATAACAACAATAATTATCCATATGTTTCCTCCGTGTGTACTGAAGGTGGTAAACATATGGATACTCATTGTTGTTATTATTATGGAACAATAAGTATGCTTATACTTCCTCCGTGCGTATCGAAGGTGGTCTAACGGCAATAAATTACTATGGAGATTCTTGTATTTTAGAACAAGCAACAAACCTTAGCGGTCTGGTACTAGTGGCAAAAGGTCGCGATTAATCTCGAATGTCAGCCGAATAAGTCGTGTAAAATAAATCATATTATGAATAATGTTTTTTTCTATAATTTTCTAACACTTGAATAACACGTTTCTCGTAAACCAAATATGCACTCATAATAAAATATATATTTATCATTCTAAAATTTTCAATACCTTTAACAAGGAATTTCTGAATGAATAAAAAACAATTAAAAATCAAGATCTAAACGTCAGATTCCAGCCAGGGCTAATTAATCATAATCCCGGCGACATTTTTGTTGATTAAGAGACCTCAAGCCTCCAGATTATAATCCCTGACGGGGCGTCACTCGCTGACGCGGTTTCAGAAGATTTGGGGCGGGATTTTAACGCCGCGAATTTTGCCGCTCTCGACAATCACAGTTCCAGGATTTCTTCTTCCAATTCCTTTTCTTCTTCTTCTTCTTCTAATGAGGAGGAAGACTGGCTGGAAAGTTTCTTCAGGATTCCTTGTTCCTATTCTAATTATATTTTCCTTCATATTCATCTACATCTAATGATGGAAACTGGGTTGTAAGTATATTTTCATTTGTCGTCCATATTTTGATTTTATAGTTACGTTACTTTAAAACTGATATTTTTTTTATTTTTTTCATCTTTTTCCTTGCTTTAAAACTAACATATTTATTATTTTTTCATCGTTTATCTTGCTTCTCTAGCTTGCTTTTCTAGTAACGAAAGTTGGACGGCAATGTTAGTTTGCGCTTTCTATAATCTTTTTCCTAAGCCTCACACGTTTGCCTAACCGTTCTTTTCGTATTTAGCCTACTCAAGTTATCCTGTCTCTATTCAGATTTTTTTTTTCCATGTTCTTGCTTTCCGGAGTGGAAAATTTATTTTTCTATCTTGGCTGACTTTTCAATCTGTGTCACTTCCACGTAAAACAGATAAAAATAAGTATTTTATAATCCTTAACTAATGTGATTATCTTTATTCGCCGTAGTCTTAATTATCATCGTAATTATCGTTAGGTTTCCCCTGACTAAAGTCTTTTTTCCAGGGAAAAAATGACTTCTGACAGACCGACAGAGAGTTCACTCCACTCTATACAAATACACTGAATATTTCACAAATTATTTGTACATAAGCATTGAAACAGAATCTGTAAAGCCTCAGTCATGTTCTAACAATACAAATAATAACTCCATTCTATAACTGTAGCTATTTGTAAATGACTTAAAGGTATCCAAATCTCTTTAATATCCAATTTTTTCCTTACAAATGATTCCATTTGTGCACCGACATTGACACATACACTCATGGAATATAAGCCATAAAGTACATTTCCTTATTGTTCTCTCTATTTATAAGTTCAAAGAAAGCTTCTTCTCCAGCATTACTAGTGGCGTTAACAGTCTTCTCTTCTTGCAAAGTCAGTCGATTTGTGAACATTGGTTCGTACTTACTTTTTCTTGTATTCGGTTTTTTCACTGACAAAGACACACCCACCCATAAAAAACGACCCGAACAGCTGACATATGTCAGGTGACCGTGGCTGCGAGACAAAAAGAAGCCAAAACGCCAAACAAACACCGATAATCTGCTGACGAAATGTTTGTTCAGGGCGTAGAAGCGCAAGTAATTTGCCACTCGCGCCAGATAATGGACAGTGTTCAGCGTATTACTCAATTACTGGAGCATAATTGTATAGCACAACACATTTGCCTATTTGCCACAGGGCAGAGGGAAGGCGAGGGTAGCGGGGTGGTTGGGAAGAGGCGGAGAGACAGGGCTACTGAGTGTGCTTGTTTTCCACAATGAATTTACGTTAAAATAACCTTTTCCCATTGGGAACCTTGAATTAAGAAGACGCAAGTCTTTTGGAGATGAGGTCGCTAGCCCCTGTCCTTCTTCAAACTGGTTGCAACCAATCACAACCAAATAACTACCATTTACATAGTTCACTGCTCCTGTCAAAAGAGGTACAACGGCATTCCAGTGAGGATGCCTAAAGCATAACAGCTCGCTTGGAAATCGAATCAGGTAGTCCTTGCTGGATCACGTATGTGTGCATGCATTACTTATCCATACATACGTATGAGTTAAAGCATTCATATGAACAAGAGCATCACAACGAAAATGGAAACAAACAGCAAATTCCAAATTAATTTTGACCATCGGACACGCCATCATATCCTCTTTACCTTAACTAGTTTAATAAGGGACAAGGTTCGTTATTCAATAGCTGCCCTGTATTGGATGCTTAATGGCTAAGTAATGCATTCAAGAGAATGTAGGCTTCGGTTGTCTCGCATTGAGAGAGAGAGAGAGAGAGAGAGAGAGAGAGAGAGAGAGAGAGAGAGAGAGAGAGAGAGAGAGAGAAGCATTCTCAATCGGTTCCGACGAATCCAGCGTAGGTTAGAACTCGAACTATTTTCTTTTATCTGACGAAAATTAGCATAAAAGTGGGCGGTAGCTTAATGATGACTGGCTGAATGTAACATGGCCGAATATCATTATCATATGTTATATAAGTACTTAGTGATCAGCGGGAAAGTTTATCTAACCTGAATTTCTCCCTCAAAAATATGTTTAACAATCTATCGAGTTGAGAGACTATGAATATATAAAAAGTATTCATAAGTCCAAAGGTAAATAGCAGGTACTAATATGAAATATACTGATGTTATTTGGGCATCATACATTCGGTCAATCACCGTCAAGCTACCGCTCACTTTTAAAAGCATTTTCTCAAGTTAAAACAATAATATATATCTTTTTAACTATGTTTCTTTTTAACAAAACAGAGAGAGAGAGAGAGAGAGAGAGAGAGAGAGAGAGAGAGAGAGAGAGAGAGAGAGCGTGTTGGCCTAACCTAATCTTAAGGAGCTTATAAGTCTCCGATGTCGATGTGTAACCATCGCCCTGGTCTTAACGACGCCTTCAGATTATCCGGGCAGGAAATCCAAGAATAATTAGGAAGTCTCGCGAGATGACACTAAACTCCCCAGCTTTATCTTACGGCGCAAGTTCTGTCGCATCTAATCTCGTCGTAATGGGGATTACGAACTATGCTACTCACGTGCGGTGTTGCGGTGTTATTAACCATGTCCAAAGTTGAGTTCATTCTTTGGAACATTACAGTTTTGATAGAGTTCTTATTCAGAGACGGTTACAGGGTAAAATTAATAAAACGAAGTATTGGCCTGCGTTGTAAACAAACACGGAAGCAACTATACGGAACCAGGAAGGCATTAACAAACGATTATCAAGAGCCAATTATCTTCTAGATCAATCCTGCCATTAAAGTCCAATTCAAATAGCAGATAATCAGCAGACATCAACCCTCTCTACGAGACTCGGAGCCTCATAAATCACCTGGCGAAGTCTCCCCCGCAGCCCCCTTTCTACCAACGGGACTTGAGGATGACGGCATCCAAAGGCGACAGTCATTTGTTTCGCAAAGGGAGCGTTGGCCGCTGAAAGGGAAGAAGGGTCTCTATGGGGGGAGTTGAGAGTGCTGTTGAGCTGCAATATGTGCCGATGAAAAATTGCTTTGGCGGTGTAGTTGTTAATGGGTTTTCAATGGCTCTACAGACGACGTCGTAATTTTTTTAGAAGGATAAAATAGCTCTAAATCGCCAATTGAAAGCGTAAAGAGTTATTATGTCATCCACAAATAAATCACTGGAAAAAAAAAAAATATTCTTAAACGGTCATCTAAAAAATATAAAAAGTTAAAATACACAAACCTGAATTAATAAGTCTTGAGAAAACCAGGATCACTCGTTAAAGATAATATCTCAACGAAGGCCACTCAATAATAAACGAAGATGCTCACGCCATCGTTCAAGCCAGAAATTATAACTGATTAAAATAGATAAGTAAATTGTCACTTTCCTTATATGATAAAATATCTTTAACCTGTTCGACAGCCCCGACCTCTGTCTTTTAAAGGTCAATTTGGGTAAATTAAGTGATTCTGAAATTACTCTTCTATCTTATCTGTACGAAAGAATACCACAAATATGTAGCCGCTATGAAGCTCTGGAAACACGGGAGATCTCTATCGTTTTTAGTACGGGAGATGGTTGACATGGCCGACCTCTCCCCATCCCCCTGAATAGTCATCTGAAGACTTAATATGATCAGAATATCTCACCATCTAAATTCCCCCTTCACTCACGTTTGGTTTAGAACTGGATTCAAGAATAAACAAGTAAAAAATGCGACGAAGTTTCTTCGGCACAATGGAGTTTTCTGTACAGCATATAATGCTGTATGAAACTCTCAGCCACGGCCCATGAAACTCTCAGCCGCGGCCCATGAAACTTTCAGCCAAGGCCCGGTGGTAGCTTGTGTTGTTGGCACCTATAGCGGCGCCAGATGCATGATCATGGCTAACCTTAACCTTAAATAAAATAAAAACTGCTGAGGCTAGAGGGCTGCAATTTGGTATGTTTGATGACTGTAGGGTTGATGATCAACATACCAATTTGCAGCCATCTAGCCTCAGTTTTTAAGATCTGAGGGCGGACGGACAGACAAATTGCCATCTCAATAGTTTTCTTTTACAGAAAACTAAATCTACAATAAAGGAACAGTAGCGATACAGTTCGAGTACAAAGTTTGACACATTTTTCAGATACAGATTTCAGAAATTTTAACAACTACATGAGTGGCAATGTATAATTACGTTCCGAAATCTTGTGCAGAAGTTCGCTAAATTTAACAGTTGTTATACTAAGTTATGGATTCAATTGCTCTGTACTTCCTTTTCATGACCCAGATTGGTGAGCTTTAAAAAACGTTTGATAAAACTAATAAAACATAACAGCAATAGAGAATACCTGAATAAATTTTCATCGCAAAACAGGGACAACTCCGAAAGGTGAGGTAGGTTTAAAAATAATAGATATAACTCGCGGGAAAGAGATGCAATCCAATACTAAACAACATTGCTTTTGAAGTTACAAAGGACAAGCCTCTACTCGGCAGTCTCCTACTTTCAATTACGCTCCGAGAGTAAATTTTACATATATCAAAGAAACACAGTCACTGCAACAACCATAAAAGGGTTGATTACTGAAACAAGAACGACACGGTCGTTCATTTTCATCCTCCATACGTATAGACCAGAGAATGTTGAATATCCAGAAGCATTATGGGACAGTCTCAGAGCAGACTGATGCACGATAAGTTGCATCATTTCGTCACCGCGTGTTTTTAATTTTTTCTCTGTTTCTTTCTTACTTTGTTTCAGGCAGTTGAAGTAAAGCGAGCTACAGCAATGTAAAGCATGTTCTCTCTCTCTCTCTCTCTCTCTCTTTTCCCCGTGCGGCGATAGTTACGGGGTAAATAGCATCAGCATGAACCTTATAATTTATAGTCTTTGTCCATGTCAGCCTGAATAAACCTCTCTCTCTCTCTCTCTCTCTCTCTCTCTCTCTCTACTCCGACATTAACCGAGACCTCGCCCCCACCCACCATTCTCTCTCTCTCTCCTCCCAGGCTCCCTCCCCGCCCATTGAATCCGGGTATGTTGTCCATTAGTAATAGTCGACTTCCATTACAAGTGTCGCTTGTTGTCTCTTGGTATTGGGGGTCGGCGGGTGCGTCAAATTATTCCAATTAAAACCATCACACAGTGCATGTGTCCTTTAGGATTAATTCCGAACGTAGCTTAGCAACGAACATCACTCATGCTGCTTATCGCATTTGCTGGCTAAACGATGATGCATTGCGTTACGCTGGTATACACACCCATACTGCGAATGTATTCATGCTTGATATAGATACTGCAGGTATATATATATATATATATATATATATATATATATATATATATATATATATATATATATATATATATTATTACATACACACACAAACACACTCATATATATATATATATTTATATATATATATACATATATATATATATATATATATATATATATATATATATATATATATATAATTTACAGTAGTTTTCTGTACAGACGGTGCATCCACGGTTCAGCAGGTTAAGCTTAGATATCGCAGAAGTCATTGTCCTTTTTTCTTGGAAGCCAGCACTTGCTAGAGGAAATGGCTTGTTATATGTACACACTCATATATATATGTATATATATATATATAAATATATATATACATATATATATATACACAGTATATATATTCAGTATATTTAGATATATATATATATATATATTTAGTATATATATATATATATATATATATATATATATATATATATATATATATATATATATATATATATATATATATATATATATATATATAGAGAGAGAGAGAGAGAGAGAGAGAGAGAGAGAGAGAGAGAGAGAGAGAGAGAGAGAGAGAGAGAGAGAGAGAGAGAGCATGCATGTGGTTGTTTGTTCGGGCATATCTGTCATTTCACTTTCGCTAAGATTGGGTACAAAGAGATAAAAATATTAATACTTCAGTCAACACCTCAACATGACATCATTTCGGTTATCGATCATAACTCATCAAAAAAATAAAATAAAAAAATGTTTCTTAGCCACAAGAACCTGTATTACGTTCTATCTCTCCAGGAGTGGATGACGGTGGTTCTGAGACGGCGGCACCTTGCAGAACCAAAGGAATCTTCCTCACCCGACACCCTTTCCACGTCTATGAGTGAGGTTAGCAATGCTGAAGCACTCTGTATTTGTTTGTTTGTGTGTGTACGTGTATGTGTATGTGTGTGTGTGTGTGTGTGTGTGTGTGATGTCGGAGACTTTACTTTCTACTTACCGATCACACCGAATAGAATAAAACAGAATATGGAATTTAGGCCAAAGACCAAGCGCTGGGACCTTTGAGGTCATTCTGCGCTAAAACGGAAACCGACAGTAAAAAGGTTTGAAAGGTGTAACAGAAGGAAAACCTCGCAGCTGCACTATGAATCAATCGTTAGGAGAGGGTGGAAAGTAAAATGGAAGAAAAGAATATGAACGGACGTGCAGTAAAAGGAATGAGAGGGGCTGCAGCTAGGGGCCGAAGGGACGTTGCAAAGAACCTCAAGTAATGCATGCGGTGCACTGACGACAATACCCGCCATCACATCGATAGACAAAATCTACCTTGGCACTTCCGGCACTGTTGCTCGGGCATTCGGGGCAATGCCATCATCACAGCGGATCATCAAACTGCAAATTGCTGCAGTCAACGATCATTTGTAAATTTTACGGTCAATTATGGCGAGTGACAATGAAGCCAATCTTCTCCACGCTTCAGCGGCTAATGGATCTGTCATGGTTGTATGCAGGTGGCTCGCCCTATACCGAAAGTTATAAGAGGGGAGGGGAAAAAGTTGCTGGAGGAATTTTAGTATTTTTTTTTTTTTTTTGAGGGGAGGAAATTGTTATGCATAAACTTAGAGTCATGCCATGTAATCTGGATCGCTGTTTAATTGTACTGCAAAGATTCAGTTTATATTAAATAAACATAAGTTTTGAAAAATGGTGAATTTGGATATAAATTTAGAACATTTACATGTTTTCACTACTATATCCTTCTTTTTCCCGCATTACACACACACGTACGTATGTATATATATACACAAATACACACACATATATATTTATATATATAATATATATAAATATATACATATACACGTGTATATATGTATGTCATTTTAACAGCCTAGTAGGGACGTGGTAGTTATCACTATAGTGACTTTTCTCTGGAAACGCCCTTTGTTCCCGAGCGGCTTGATGCTGATATAAGTATCCGGATCGAAATCGGATACAGGGCACGCTTTGTTAAAGCACCTCATTGACGCTGTAAGTCTACAGAGTAAATTTTGTACGTGGTAGTTGGTGGAATGTGATGACTTCATCTAGGGCTTGAAAGACTCATCTCACAGTCTTGCTACAAACCGTATGCATCTAACGGCTGTGTATGTAAAGTTAAATGTATATCCCTCTTTATAAGTTCAGTTTCTCTGACTTTATCAACCTCGATGTAAAGTCAGGCTTATCGCTTCCTTCGCAGGTTAAGCCTAACCTTCTTTTCCTTACGCCCTTCCCCCTTTTATTGATTGAATATAGAATTTGGGCCAAGGGCTAAGCACTGGGATCTATGGGGACACTCAGTGCTGAAACGGAAATTGACAGCAAAAGGTTTGAAAGGTGTAACAGGAGGAAAACCTCGAAGTTGCACTACCAAGAGAGGGGGGAAAGTAAGATGGAAGAAAGAGAATATGAAAGGAGGTGCAGTAAAAGAAACGAAAGGGGTTACAGCTAGGGGCCGAAGACACGCTGCAAAGAACTGTAGTGCCTACAGTGCACTACCCCCCTACGGTTACCCCTTTTATTGCTTCTTCCGGTCTGGGCTACCTGGGGACATTGCAATGCCTGTCCCATTGGCCTCTGCATAAATAGCAAAGACACAGTTTAAAAAACACCGTCGATCTCAAGTTCAATTCTTTCATTCGGAGTCAAAAGCGACGCCAGTGCACGGAAGACGTCAATTACAGGAGAGCGATTGAAAAAAGTAAACAATTTTCAGTGGCTGTAAAACAAGAAAACAGCAGACTTTAGGGGGACAAATTAAGGAACATGTGAATGCGATAAAGAATGAGGGTAAAAAGCGAGAGAAGGGGAGAATGGCCATGAATCATCTGGAAACACGACGGAGAAAAGAGAGATGATATAAATGCTTAGAAAGAAGGGAAAAAGAAAGAGAGGTGAAGAAGAGGAAGTAAAGGGGAACGCAGAAGAAAAGATGGAAGCATGGAAAAAAGAATTCGCCAGAGTTACCGTGTGGTAAACTTAAAATGGTTAGGAATTGGTCGAAAATACAATGAATCCAGGCTTTAAAATAAAGCCAAGGATGCAAAACATGAGAGAGAGAGAGAGAGAGAGAGAGAGAGAGAGAGAGAGAGAGAGAGAGAGAGAGAGAGAGAGAGTTTTAGCGTCCTATAATATTCTTGAGAAGATCCTTCATGTTCTCTTGTAATAGCTATTTCTATTTTTCTTTTAGCATTATATAATCAGTAAATAAAAGAAAATAAGTAGCTGATATATTTCTAATTCTTTCGGTTCAATATAATTCTTTAAAGGATACCCTATAAAAAGAAACAATTATATGATATTATTCCATTAAAAAATAAAATTACTTCATCAGCATTACCCATATATTTGAGAAAATAACACTTATATTAAGTTAGCAATTACAATTATTGATTTTATTTACGGTTTTTCAGATTTATATTTCACGAAAAAAGTTAAAAAATGCAGGACAATAACACTAATCACTCTTCCGATAATCTTTCCTAGATTCATTTTCACCGTCCTTTTATTTTATTTTTACCCCATTAGCTATTCACAATGATCACTTTATTAGTAGGAAATCACATTTTGAATAGCTGTGTTTTTAAGACATTCGGCATTTTATCAAAATTATCAAGAGGTCCCCACCTCCGAAAAAATGCTAATATTGTAATATTTTCTCTCTTTTCATCTCAACATTTTCACGTAAATTGCGGCCTTCCGTTTTACATGGTATACTTCAATAATTTCTCTGCTAAATCTATTTTTAACAATTCACCCCTCTTGTATCGTGACCTTCCGTAATATTTACCGCGATGGCCACTATTGAGTCTTGACCATTTATTCACCAATTTTCCCTTCGCATATTCTCTGTCATTCTCAACATCCCCAACCTTCTTTCCTTTTTTCACCCTTCTCCTCAATCCGATCCCTTATCAACAAGCCAATTTATTTAGCATCTCCCATCTACAGCCTGGTATGGCGGGGAGAGGGGTGGGAGGGAGGGGGTTGGTGGAGAGGATTGTGTGAGATGGAGGGTGGGGGAAGGGGAGGCAAGGGATGAGCTGCTTGTCTTTCCATTGATCCGTTGACAGAAATGGACGACGGCACTTTGTGCCGGGAACTGTCTGATCTGGGAGACAATGGAAAACCACCGATGACCTGTTGGGGAGACAGATGCATACTCTGTCAACTCTTTTTATTTTTTTTTTTTTTTATGATCACTTTAAACGTCCCCTCCCAAGCTTTTCAATGGCAGCAGTTATGACCGCTAATAAGATGAAAGTAAGAATTGTGTTAACTTCCGTCGATGAAGTTGGACTGAGGACTGTATTCACCCTGGTCTGTCTGTTCACAAGAGATCTCAAATATTACTCATGAATTACGTTAAAATCTTTATAGCGTGGCAAGTTATCGAGCACAAAGAACTGATTGCATTATATAACGGGTCTGAAATTGCGTGACGAGAGAATTATTTAAATCTTTTTCGAGGTAGGGGGTGGTTTAATTTCTAAAGAGAGAACAAACGCTAACATCTTGCCTGGAAAATTCACCTCGGTAGAGCTTTAAAACGCTGGAGTCTTTTGCGTGGGCGAAAGAAATAGCTATGTGTTTTCTTCCTTTTTTCTTTAATATAATTTGGTTTGCTAATAGCATCGGGATTGATAACACCTGAAGTAGTATGAACAGATAATAAGCTTTTATCCAACGGTTGAATTTATATATGGGACAAGCTTTCTTACTGCATGAAGTATGAGCTGTTTTTTTTTTTTCTATAGAATATCATGATTTGCCAATACCATGAGGACTGATAATACTTTCTTAATCAGTATGAAGAGATAATGAGCTCTTATCCACCGGTTGCATCTAAGAGACAAGATTTCCTATTGCAACACAATTTGCTTTGATTGGTCTGACATTAAAACCGTGACTTATGATAAACAATTATTTTTCAAGCAACAGGAAAATGAGTTTAGAATGGACAACAAAGTACAGTACGACTGTGACTTGTTGCTAGGCTAAACCGATAGTTCGTTTCTGTTTAATAATATTAAATGAAAACAGTAGTCTGCAATTCAAGTGAGTATTTTTTAATGACATTTTATGAAAATTTTCCTCTCTCTGCGTTTTATTGCCTCGGAAATAATAACATAAAGGTTGCTTAAAATCATCAGTATGTCTGAAGTTTTTGGCCAATTAAAATCTCTTACTCTAATCATTAAAGAATTATCCCATTTTTCTCATATTATAAATCTCAGGAAAAAAATGTTTCCAGAGTAATGAAACACAAGAAAAAACATTGCAATATAAAAAAATCTTCTTGGTCGATAAGATGACCCGTAAATTTCAAATTACCTTATCGACTGAGAATAGTCGTGGCATCACTATTTTGAAAACGATGATGAATTCAGCTTGACTTCCCTGCTATCAGTGGCCACTGGCATTTTATGACAGTTCGCCCTTGATAAACCGTTCGATCAAATGATCTCTCCGTGTACCTTTGCAGTTCTCTTTTTGTCTTCTTGGATCGGCATCTTGCCTTGCTGAGAAAAAAGGTTTTCATTGGCAAGTATTAATACCTATGTACTGAGAGACTATAGCAAACTTTATGCTTCGCCCATCAAAATTGTTTTGGAAGTCTCCCTTCATTAGATTTTTAGGAGAATAATTTTCGGCAGAAATAATTCTATTTGATGACTTGGAGAGCAATCTTTGACTAAAAGGTTCCTTATAATCATGATCATTATAGCCTCAAACGCAGTGCAACGCAAAGGGCTTCTGTGAAATTCCACCAATTATGTCTTTCATGCGGTTTCTACTTCCACTAATCTCCACTCACCTTCCTTCTCCCTTCTTATAGTTCTCACCAAAGTAGGGCTGTTTTCCAACTCTTCCGGCACCTACCTACATCAGCTACGTACTATTCTCCCCGGGGTTGATACGAAGGATACTCCCAAGTTATTATTATTATTATTATCATTATTCAGAAGATGAACCCCTATTCATAGGGAACAAGCCCATAGGGGCCACTGACTTGAAATTCAAGCTTCCAAATAATATGGTATTCATTAGAAAGAAATATGAGGTGGTAAATGAAATACAGGAAGAAGAGATCTCACCTATTAAAAAGAAAAAAATTAATTAAGTTAAATTAACTAATAAATTAATAAATTAGATTAATTAGATTCACTAACAAATTAATTAAGTTGAAACACTGTTAAGACCGAGCCACTGTCACTGACCGAAAGAACTATTTTTACTGAAATAACAGTAAATCATCGTTAGTTTTCTCTCTTGAAAAGCTCAGTCCTTTTATTTATCACATTCGGCATTTCAGATGTATTTCTATATCTCCATGGTGTCTGCCATTCAACCTTTATGGCAATTAACGTGTCGCAACTTCCTTACTCGATTAAATGATAAACAATTATAGTGAAAGGGGTTTATTTATGTCACATTGAGCCGAGGGATGTCATCGAAAATTTTTGTGTTATTTTGTCGTCGTAAAGGTTAAAGGTCAGGCATCGAGTTGAAAAGCATTAAGCCAACATGATATTGCACATAATGCATTACTCACTATAATTTACACTAAGTGGAAATGGAATGATGACGGTTATTTTCTTGGGTATATTCTGTAAACTAAGAATAAAATTATTGTTGATATATTTTCAACCATTTTCTTTGTAATTTTTGAATTATGATTATTATTTTACCCTTTACTGCTAATAAGTTGATAAAAATACCACCTAGAACTGGTCCATTTTATTCCCCTGCCTCTCTTTCTATCTCTATTACCAGGGGCTTCCAAATCCTTTTGGCATGAGGGCAGCATTATATATTCTGAACATCTTTGAGGGCCACAGAAAAAAAAAATAAGAAGCGTCTGTTTCACATATCTAATTATTTCAAACTTAAGCAAAATTTTGGGAGATATTCATAACAAAACCGGGCAATTTGAATAAGAAAATGATAATTCCAAGGACACAACCAGCGCCAGGGGGATGGGAGAGGACTGACTGGCCACCACCCTGGAGCTTCAAGTGACTAGCTGCAACTGCTAAAACTCGGATTTATATAGCAATTAAATATTAGCAGTGGGCCGGATAAAATCATGCGGCGGGCCAGGGGATGTGGCCCCAGGGCCATAGCTTGGAGACCGCTGCTCTATTACGCGCACAAGTGCCTTGCTTACTTATCAGATTTTGTTACTTTTATGAAAGCAAGACTCCCGAAGCAAATGATGATTTGAGAAGGGACTGTATTTCCAGCAATTCATCTATTATTGCACAGAGTTAGGTTTTAGCTTACTGGGATTTTAAAGGTATTGCCAGAGCCTGGTACTCGATGTGACAAGTGTTATATTTATTGTTTTGACTTCTCATGGAAACTGAGCAAAATAATGTGCACTTAATGATAAACAATGAATGTAAACGCTTCATATACTTGTATGTACCTACTTGGTGAATGTTTGTCTTTTTTTTTTTAATACAAGAGAGAGTACCAAGGAACATTGTTTGGTAGTGTCCTAATAACCTTCTCTTGGTCATAAATAGTCATCATCACCGAAGGATTCATCTCACTATCACTCCACTGACGAACTTCCTTCTGTCTCCCTCATGCGAATTCTAGAGAAGCGAAGGTCATTAAGGAGATGACCCGGGGATGGGGGGGGAGAGGGGTCCAGATATGAATTTTTCCAGATATGGATTTTTGTTTTGTTTTAGAGGTTAGAGCAACAGTCCTGACTCTCACGCTATCTCGTCTTCCGAGCATTGTTAGTCGTACGGAGGCAACTACTAAGAGTAAGTAAACATATTCTGTGAGAACACTCAGAAGGAAAGGGAAAAAAGCTTTGAAGGTGGGAGGAAGAGATAAGACTCATGATGACCTTAGAGAGAGAGAGAGAGAGAGAGAGAGAGAGAGAGAGAGAGAGAGAGAGAGAGAGGCCTTTCACTGTCTATATTTTAACTGCATGTGCTTCTTTGCATTTATCGCTCAAAAGAAGCGATAAGGGTGTAAAATCTGAAGAATTAAAGGAATGAAGAGGGGAGGGTTGAAAAGAGGCTTAAAACGAAGGAAGGAAAAGAGAGAGAGAGAGAGAGAGAGAGAGAGAGAGAGAGAGAGAGAGAGAGAGAGAGAGAGAGAGAGGGGTGAAGGCAGATTTTCTACAAACCATCTGAATGCTCCCGAATTTGTCATTACCCCTTAAAGTTCCTTGATTCACATGAAAGACTAGAAAAAGCTCATTTGACAGTTAAAAGTATATCTTAGTTTTACCGGACCACTGAGCTGATTAACAGCTCTCCTAGGGCTGGCCCGAAGGATTAGACATTTAACGTGGCTAAGAACCAACTGATTACTTATCATGCCTCAGTGTTACTTATTGCTGCTAACACTGTGCTCTTAAAGTCTTTATGTGAGTGACCTCGTTATTTACAAAGCAACTGAAGCAAACAGAACCTCAAGCCACGTCGATCTTAATGCCGTCCTGAAATGGTGTATGTGTATGCGGAGGGGGCGCTTGGAGGGGCAGCCTCCAGAGGATTTATCTTTTTCTTTTAAGATCTGATAAGATGAGGTTATATCCTTCACTCTTTACGGCGTGATTAAATCCCTCTCATCCTTGGTATTAAATACAGGTCATAGGTCATAGGTCACCTCTCTCTCTCTCTCTCTCTCTCTCTTTTAGGGACAGGAAGCCGCTTTTCCTTTTACCTTACGAATAGCCTGATCACTGAATCAAAGATGAAGCTCATGTTTAAAGGCGATGCCACACGCACACGTTTTCCAGCATCTTCCAATCTCTTGTTGCCAAACTTATGCAACAAGTAGTCAATACAAGTGGCAAAACTGAGAAGGCAAATGTTCATTCTCGTGTAAACATTACGTAAGAGAACTAT
>NC_089757.1:19127155-19144655 GCF_040412425.1 Macrobrachium rosenbergii
TAATAATAAATTATTATTATTATTATTATTATTATTATTATTATTAAATTGGTTTCTTTATGAACATTTTCATCCTTATCTATTCATTACAGCCATATCGTTTTACGGTTAAATAGACCACCATATTCGCAATATGGTAATAAAAATATTCTCCTCTCTCATTATTCTTTATAATAAGAGTCTTTCTTCACAGGTTCATTTTCATTGTAGATCCCGCCAGTAACTAGCATTGTGTAAGAGTCCTTTCCTCAAACAAATATTGGTATACAATTACTACCTTAAAGACCGGATTATAATACTAGCTGATATTCGTTAAGGCTCTCAGTAAAAAGTGTTATTACTGTAGTGAATTAATCAAAGCTATAAGAATTAAAATAATTTTTAAAGTTTACTAATAAAACTGCATATTCCGGAGTAATAAAAATAAATGGAATAATGATAACCTATCTTTTCAATTTTCTGGAGAGTAATTCATTTAACGAAAATAAATTTCACAAAAGGACGTCTGAAGCAGGATATGTACCGGAAGCAATGTGAACAGTTTCTTACATAAAAATTTTGATTCCCGATTGAGATTTAAATTTGTTTTTAACATGAAATTATAAAGTATTCAATGAAAGAGAACTTATTTTTTTTTTTTTACAGCGGTTTGAAAAAAAAATATAATAATTGAAAATTATTAAAACGAAAAGGGAACGGCTTTTTTTTTGTACAGCGTTTTCTGACAAAAATATAATTGAGAATTACGGCCTCTTTATTCTATCTCTCGTGTATATATACAAGGCCCATCTCACTGCAATTTGCCAGCGAATTATGAACATCCGTCATTACTGCTGACTCCGCCCCTCCACCAATACTTCCCTCTTTAACAGACTTGAAAGGTCATCCATAAAGCAAAAAAGTTGAACGCACTTCATATCACAAATATCCTTAAGATGAATGACCATTCAAATCTCAAGCATCATGTAGCAGATTACTCTTAAATCAAATTATATGTAAGAAATGAAGTTCTTCATATAAAAATGACCTTTCCCAAATTTATGCAAGCAACATGGTCTCACTGGATTCATATACATACGAACGTACTGTGCCATACGTGTCTACATATACGTAAGGATAGTTGCAACTAACATATACAAGCAAACATGAATAAAATATATACTGGGAAGCCATTGGATTAACACTGAACAACGCGTCCCACTGACCTTTCTTCAAAATGAGAAAACTGAAAGGAGCCCCACTTTTCATCCCCTCTCTCACATCTCAGAACTCGGACACTCCGAGGCCCAAGAAGCGACAAGAGAAGCCGAAAACCAAAAGAGGAAAAAACCAGTTGACAGAGAATGTGTCCGTCTCCCCAACAGGTCATTGGTGGGTTTCCATTGTCTCCCAGATCAGGCAGTTTCCGGCACAAAGTGCCGTCATCCATTCCTGTCAACGGATCAATGGAAGTACAGGGAGCTCAGTCTCCCACTACCCTAACCCCATCCCCTTCCCCCCTCCCCCACCACTCTCCACCCCACCACGCATGGTAAGAGTTGTGGATGGGGGGTGTTATACAGATTGGGGTGTTACGGACATCCCCAAAGGAGCGAGAAAAGAGAACGAGTCGAAGAGTAAAAGGAATGTTAGGAATATGGAACAGGAAATCAAATTAAACTTCCTGAAAGGTTAGAAATTAAGAAAGTCTATTTCAAATTATATATCTGACTTTCTGAAAGGTTTATATTGGCTTAAATAAATCAGAGAGAGAGAGAGAGAGAGAGAGAGAGAGAGAGAGAGAGAGAGAGAGAGAGAGAGAGAGAGAGAGAGAGTTTCTGCAATTTGGAGACCGATAGGGAGATAGTTATTTATTTGATATGTAAGACAGAATCACCTTTGAAGACAACACACCAAATTAAGTGAATAATGAAGAAAATATGTACCAACAAATACAAGCTCATACACACTTATGCATACACACTGGAAAAATCAAACAGCAGGTAAAAAAAAGAATAACTACCTTGAGTAAAAATGTGGAAACGAAGCAAGAGAAAGAATAAGACAAGAGAGTTTTTGGAGAACTCCTTGAAATTAAACGGCAAAATTTACCAAAGAGGAAAACGACAAACCTTTTTATAATTCACTTGGTTTCCATCAAACAGTATCAAGATTTCCTCCAGGTGGCTTTATTTAGTCGAAGTCATACAATAATAAAAATAATGATGATAAAACCACAAAAACAACAACAAAAATCGACAGCAACAATAATAATAATAATATCAACAATGGTATGCTAACATCTGGACAGGTATAGGTAACTTTAAGATAAAACGGAATTAACTACCAAAGACTGAACTTTTCTTTCCACCGTCGGTAACGACGTCACCAAAAGAACCCCTAAAGATCACGTTTGTAGGTAAACTTATGGGGAAAATGGACACTCCTGCTAAAAGAAAAATGTGTAAAAGTAAATAAGTTACAAAAACGCCATTTCTAAGCCATGTCAGGTTAAATGGAACATGCGAAGTGCTTGTTTCTGAAGAGGGTTGAAGACTGTTCCAGCCCAGCGTATTCACAGCCGTGTCTGAGTCAGCTTCATCTCTTCGTTTACCTGATTTGATTATTATTTTCGCTCCTGAAGATTCCTCCTTCATAGCACCTTAAAATCAAATGCGATATTCACTGTATCTTATAATTTACTTATAACTCAGTTGCTACAAATTTTTCAATTGCATATTACTTCGTTTGATCTCTTCTGCTTACATCACCTCCGTTCTACCTGTATAAAAATGATCCGTTTCACTTCACCGTTTCCACGTAAATGAATCAACTAAATGGATCTTTAATGGCAACTCTTCCTAAACTCTTCTGCTCCCATGATATTCCAGCCTAATTATCTTAAGTCCCCATTTTTCAGTTTCACTCACTCCCATTTGTCCTAAAGTTGCGTCGAAATTTACACTATATACTTTAGTTTCCAGGTACAGTGCAATGACTCAGATTTTAATAGTAATACGAAACAGCAAAAATAAATTAATTTACAAATAAGTAAGATACCATCGAGCTGAATATTTGAATATTTCGTTTCAAACATCGACATTGTAATATATTATATCTTTATCTTCTGCCAACAGCAACCTGTACCTGAATATTTTGCCTTAGATACTATTATATCACTAAATTTATTATCTAACACCTTAAAAATGCCTGTTTTATACACCTACATACTCGCGTACATCCCACACAATGAAAACCAAGTGAGAGCTCAATCCCTTATGAATTTCCTAGAAAGTCAATAACCATTTAGAAAACATTGAAGTTAATTACACACTTCTTCGAATAAACCAAACGTGGAAAAATGGGCTTTGAGTGAGACACAGATTAAACAGACGTGACGCTTATGTTAATTTCCTAAGCCTCTGGGTTCCAGGCTAATCACAGCTTTATGAAAAAGCTATTTAAAGGATTAACCGACGCCGACAAAATTCAATATTCATAATGGATAACAAAACAAAACATTTTGTTCTCTGGAAAAATTCATTTCGTTCCGTCTGCCACTTTTTCTAATGGATTTCGCCACGGTTCGAAATTGAGCTCTTCACTGAAATTCAGAGAAATAATTAAATAAATGTATTAAATCCTGCAGAAGATTTTAACTTAGATGTTACTAATACCACGTATTTATGAAAGGGAAGCACGCCTTTGCCCTGTGAAATTACAATCGTTTTATTTAAGTGATGAAATATTGTTATTAATGTAAATGCACATTCCGACAGGGATTTCTCTCTCTCTCTCTCTCTCTCTCTCTCTCTCTCTCTCTCTCTCTCTCTCTCTCTCTCTTTCTCTACCACAATGTTCTGCTTCTCCTTTCCCGTGGTATATATTTATTTCAAGCATTACAAAGTGGAGAAAGCTTAAACCTCTAAGGGATATGAATATTTGTTTCAAGTACAGAATATAAATTTCCTTCCTATTTACGGATTTAATCATAATACTAACTCCGTCGAATACGAAGATGCTTAAAAATTCATAGTTATGGTTAAACTCCCAATAATTGTTATATAAATTAAAGACTGAAACATTGTGATAAGATGAATACACAAAGCATTCCCCCTCATATAACATTCTGTCAAACGTTAAGTACTGGTTTTTCTTCCTGGGGATAAATGGAAAACAAACAAGCAGTGTAATTATTCGTCCCCTTCAGGTAGGTTCTGATTCCATTATTATTATAATATGAGAGCTAGTGCCTCAAAGTAACTAAATACGTAAGTCTTTATATGTGAATATAAATGTCTTAGATCAAATTTTATAATGACAATATGTGTCTATTGTGGAGAGGTTTCCCATGAAGCTACAATGCATTTGAATAAGATTTAGTATAATGCTTATAGATGAGTTATACCGCCATATGAAGTTTGTCATGCTGATATTATCTGTCATTATTCATTATGAACAAATACTCTTTGGGGTATACGAAAGGATCGTGAAGTCGTCCACAAACATATCACAAAATCAAGTGTTATGTCCATACCATGAGTTAAGAGAGGAAAAAAGCACAATGAAGGTAATTTTGAACAAATAACAGTAAAGAGAAATGAATACATAAGAAAATTAAAAGCAAATATCGTTAAATAACACTGATTTTGTAATATATATATATATATATATATATATATATATATATATATATATATATATATATATATATATATATATATATATATATATATATATATACATATATACAGCAAGTCTTCTGGGATGAGGCTGCTACACCATCATCTACCTCCTAACGGGCTGCGACCCTCCCCAATCACCTGACTGCCAGGAAACTAATTAACGTAGTTCAGCAGCGACTCACTGAATTTTTCTGGAAGGAGGCAAAATCTTCTCGGATACAAACGGCTACCAAATAACAGTAAATAAATAAATATTTAAATCAATAAGCATAGAAAGCCTGCTTGGGTGATTCTTGGAGCAAGGGATCTCAAATACATTATAAAATATCATGATGCAGAGGCTAAGGCTTCACCCATAGTTTGAAAGCATTGGGTAAATGACCATCAACCTGCAGAAGGCAGCACAATTTTCATTCCTTTAAATGTTTATTTATATGGTGCCAGTGCTTCCTCTGCCATTTCCTTCACTTTCAACAGCCACAAATAGCAGAACGATAAGCCCTAAATAATAAAAAAAAATTAATAATTAAGTATAACTACAATTTCAAACTCACTGATGGCATTTTTTGTGATTTTGTCAGTGACAAATATAATTGTGCTTAAGTTTGTTAAATAAGAAAACCTTTAATATAAATCATGATGTATTTCTAAAATTCACGAGTAATTCACACAAAATGTACTTTTATATGCTGCTGGTTCTCAAATTCAGATAATTTTTGTTGAAAACTGAAATAATTTTATAGAATGTAGATGATTTCAATCGGTACCTATTAACTGACTGAATTTGGCCTTCAATTACCTACTGACCTGTTTTGTAATTAGCTTCAAAACTCGAGGAAGAATGAACAAATGTAATATCTCCACAAAGTTTATAATAATGAAAATTAACTCGACCCAAAACAGAATAAATGTCATTGAAAAAGAAACCAGTGTACATAGGAAACACAAGAACTTCGCAACAAATATCAAATGTCAATATAATAATATTTCCGTATTTGTAGTTTTATTCGAACACGGGCTTCCTTTTCTGGTTAGTTTAATTTTTTGTTTATGTCAGAAAGAAATTTTTAAAATTTTGTTAAAGGAAATTTGGGAAATATTCACTCGTCGCTGAATCTCCGCCAAATAACAATTCATGACCTTTTTGCTCTGGACAAATATGAAAAACAAACACGTGAAGTAATGTGAGAATGTATTATATAATACACTATTCCATCTCTTCCACTGTTTTTGTATTTACGCACACAAAATCATTTCAAGAATCCTTTAAACCCTCTAACGTTCACCCAAGATGACCATGTGTGGATTTTAAATTATGAGTTATATTAAAGGATGCATGTATACTCGTAACACCCTTCAATTCTTCAGAGCCTGCCGTGTTTTGAAGGTTTCATCCATTTACAAAAAAAAAAAAAAAGCTTTATTTACCTGCTGAAGATTAGTCAGTCAATTCGTTACCATCACAACTTCCATAATCTTAAAGGTGTGAGAATGGAAACCACACTGACACCGGGGCAATAAAAGAAAAATTGTGTAATTCAGCGCCCGTCCTCCAATGGGTCACTGGTCTCGGAGGGGTTTCCATTCCGCCAACGGACCAATGGAAAATCAAGTCTTCCCTTCACCGGCCGGTTGTAATAGCCGTAGACAGGGTGTGCTTAAGATTGGCTTGTTGGGTCAGATCCGGCAAGGGGGGAAAAAATAATGGAAACAAGGTTGGGTGGGGAGAGTGTCCCAGATAATTAATAAAACAGAACGGCAAACGTTGAGGAATAAAGTGCAAGCATGGGTAAATGCAAAATGAGTGATTCATAAAACAATTATTGAAATTTCATCCTTAATTTAATCTTCAATTGAAATGGTAACAAATATTTGATCCCATTACAGTATTTCTGTCCATTCATCAGGATTCAACAGTACGTATCAGGCAAGATTTAGAAGATTGTAAGCATTTGTTCCTCTGATAATAAAAAATCTTCATATTTTGACTGACGCAATTTTTTTTATGTTAAGGACAGCTAAGTTCCCAAATCCACTGACTAACTAGAAATCTCTTGGGCTTATGATCCGAGACTGAGGTGGCTGTATTTCTAGAAACATCGTAGGAGGACGGGAAGCGGAGATGGGGAGAGGAATAACACTGATGAATTATTAATAATTAATTCAAAAGGAACTTGGTATAAAAAATAACTGACAGCGCTCGGCACTGATTACAACTTCTAGTCCTGGTTTGCCACTGATTCTGCTAGTCCTGTCATTGAAAGCATGAACTTACAATAATCAAATTAAGAAATATACAGTTTAAATACACCAATATCTTCAATTCGTTATAAAATTAAATAAAATAACATAACAACTATATTATCTTGAATTTTGAAAATAATGAATGAATTCATTGAAAAGCAGCCATTCTGAAAGTAAAATACTGAATGCGTCCACTTTCAAGCCCATTCGACCAAATGCTCTTACTTTTCTTGGGGTAACGATAAGAAATAGAGCACTGTTAACGTAGCTTATTTCTGACAAATAAATTTATCACAAGAAAATTAAACCACATAAAATGTGATCCGAAGCAGGAACAAGTATGAGCAGAACGTGTACCGTAAGCAATAGGAACAGTTTCGTGTTTGTTTACTTTCGCAGTCTTCTTTTAACAAGAGGATTTCATTTTAGAGTTAAATGAAAATTTTGATTCCAGATTGAGATTTAAATTAATTTTTGACATTAAAAAGTGAAATATTCACTAGCATATGAAACGCGAACGGAAGCAATTATATATCGTTTTCCAGCAAAGAAATGTAATGATTAAAAATTAAATTCTCGTTCTACTCTCTCTCGTGTTTATACAACAAAGCATTTATCATTTGCAACTTGCCAGTGAATCACTTAATTTGTCATTATCGTTGGCTTCCCTACATCCCCTCTCCCAAATAAAAAAAATCGTCTTTAACAAATCTAAATAACATCCAAACAGTCATAAAGCTTAACGCACTTCGCATCAGAAATATGCTTAAGATGAATGAACTTCTAAATCAAAATACATATATATAAAACCTGTAGTTCTTCATATGGAAAAGGATCTTTTCCGAAAATTTTCAAGCAAGATGGTCTCATAGAATTCATTGGTAAATTAATATTGTAAATACGGTTCTACACATATATAGAGATAATTGCAATATATATATAATATATATATATATATATATATATATATATATATATATATATATATATATATATATATATATATAGAAATAAATCTGATACAAGGAAACCAGTCGATAAACATTAAACAACGCGTCCCACTGACCTTTCTTCAAAATGAGAAAACTGAAAGGAGCCCCACTTTTCATCCCCTCTCTCACATCTCAGAACTCGGACACTCCGAGGCCCAAGACGTGACAAGAGAAGCCGAAAACCAAAAGAGGAAAAAACCAGTTGACAGAGAATGCGTCCGTCTCCCCAACAGGTCATTGGTGGGTTTCCATTGTCTCCCAGTCAGGCAGTTTCCGTCACAAAGTGCCGTCATCCATTCCTGTCAACGGATCAGTAGACGTACACGCTCGGTCTCCCACCACCCTAAGCGGCTCCCTCCCCTCCCCACACTCCACCCAGCCACACATGGAAACAGTTGTGGATAGGAGGTGATATACAGATTGGGGTTTTAGGGATATCCCGAAGGAGTGTGAAAAGAGAACGAGTTGAAGAAAGACAAGAATTTTAGGAATAAGAAAAGGGAGGAAATCAAATGAAATCTGGTAAAGGTTAGAAATTCAGAAAGCCAATTTAAAATTTTATACCTGACTGCTGAAAGGTTTACAGGGTCTTGAATAAGTCTGAGAGAGAGAGAGAGAGAGAGAGAGAGAGAGAGAGAGAGAGAGAGAGAGAGAGAGAGAGAGAGAATTATTTTTCTGGACTATTCGATATGTTAGGGCAATGCGGAGATTGGTCAGAGAATACCTGATAACTCAGACAGAATCGCCTACAGAGACAACACACCAACTTTGAGTGAATTACGGAGTAAATATATACCAACCAAAAACAAACCCACACACACACATGCATGGAAACAAGTAAAATAAAACAGTAGATAAAAAAAAATAAGTACCTAGAGCATAATGTGGAAAGAACCAAAAGAAAGAGGACGACAAGAAAGTTCATCGAGAATTCTCTGAAATTTAACGAGAAAGTTAACCAGGGAGGAAAACCACCAATCTTAATATAATTAATTTTAGTTTCCATACAAGAACATCCAGGTTTCCTCATGGTTAATATAGTTAGTCGAAGCCATATCAGTAATCAAGATATTCATAATAAAACCACAAAAAAACAACAACAACAACAAAACGACGGGAACAATGCCAATATTAATAGTGTTATACAAATTTCTGGACAGGTATAGGCAACTTTAAGATAACACATTGGATTTAAATACAAACGACTGCATTTTACTTTCCACCTTCGGCAATGACGTCACCATAATAATCCCTAAAGATCACCTTTATAAGGAAACTTATGTGGAAAAAGACATTCCAGCTAAAAAAAATATGAAAAAGTAAATAACTTACAAATACGTAATTTTTAAGCCATGTCTGGTTAAATGGAACAAGCGAAGTGCTTGTTTCTGAAAAGGGCTCAGGATTGATCCAGCTGGGTATATGTGCAGCCTTGACGGAGTCAGTTTTATCCCTCCTTTTATCAGATTTGATTATTGTTTTCGTTCCTTAAGATTCATCCTTCATAATACTTCAAATTTAAAAGCGGCATTCATTGTATTTTATTATTTACTTAGTACTCAAGTGCTAAAATTTATCAGTTGCGTATCATTTCACTAATTCTCTACGTGTTTTCATATTTTCTACTTATATAACCTTTATTCTACCTATTTTTAAAACTTTCACTCGTAGAATTTATCTTAAATTTGCATCGACATATGCACTAAACAGTTTAAAAGTGCAGTGCAATGGCTTGAAATTCAATAGTAATAAAAACTGGAAAAATAAATGAATTAAAAATAAGTAAGTTGCCATCAAACTGAATTCTTAATGATTTCTTTTAAATGTCGTGTATGCAAGAACTGGTCTTTACTCTCTCCACTAAAGCACGTAGAGACACACACACACACACACACACACACACACATATATATATACATATATATATATATACATATATATATGTAATATATATATATATATATATATATATATATATATATATATATATATATATATATATATATATATATATATATATATATATATATATATATATATATATATATATATATATATATATATATATATATATATATATATATATATATATATATATATATATATATATATATATATATATACATACACATACACACATATATATATATATATCTTAATTTTCAGCTAAGTCAAGATATGACACAGCAGTAACCTGTACCTGAAAATTTTGCCTTATATACTATTATATCTTTAAATCTATTATCCAACACCCTAAAAGTGCCTCTTTTATGTCTACATGATTATCATACACCTACATACTCGCATACATCCCACACAATAAAAACCTTCAAGTGAGAGCCCAGTGCCATATGCATTTACCAGAGAGTCAATAACCATTTAGAAAACATTGAAGTTAATTACACACTTATTCGAATAAGACAAAGTTGGAAAAACGGGCTTTGAGTGAGATATAGATTAAACAGACGTGACGCTTATGTTAATTTCCTAAGCCTCTGGGTTCCAGGCTGATTACAGCTTTATGAAAAAGCTATTTAAAGGATTAACCGACGCCGACAAAATTCAATATTCATAATGGATAACAAAACAAAACATTTTGTTCTCTGGAAAAATTCATTTCGTTCCGTCTGCCACTTTTTCTAATGGATGTCGCCACGATTCGAAATTGAGCTCTCCCTTGAAATTCAGATAAATGGTTAAATAAATTTATTAAGTCCTGCAGAAGATTCAACCTAGATGTTATTAATACCACGTATTTATGGAAGGTAAGCACGCATTTGCCCTGTGAAATTACTCTCGTTTTATGTAAATAATAATTAATTTTTAAATGTTAGGATATTGATATTAATGTCACTGCACATTCCGACAGGGCTCTCTCTCTCTCTCTCTCTTACACACACACACACACAATGTTCTGCTTCTCCATTTCAAATGTATATATTTACTTTAAGTGTTACAACGTGGAGTAGCTTAAACCTCTTGGGTGAATGAACATTTGCATCAAGTGCTTAATATACGTTTCCTTCCTAATTAAGGATTTAATTACAATCCTAACTTTATCGAATACGAAGAAGCGTAACAATTTATCGGTTATAGTTAACCTCCTAATTATTTTCATATCAAATAAAGACTGAAATGTTTTGATAAGATGAATGCACGAAACATTCCCCTACATATAACATTCTGTCAAACGTTAAGTACTGGGTTTTCCTTCCCGGGGATAAATGGAAAACAAACAAGAAATGTGATTATTCGTCCCCTTCAGATATGTTTTGATTCCATTTTTAGAATACAGGAGGCTGTTCCTCCAAGTAACTTAAGTATCTAAGTTTCTAGAGATGGATATAAATTTCTTACGTCAAGTTTCTTAGTGACGCTAGCGATATGTCGATTACGAAGTGGTATCCGACGTATGTATAATGCGTATGAATAAGAGTTACCGTCACATAATTAGTGTCAATAAGATATTATGTCATTATTCATTATGAACAAAATATCTTATGGAAAAAACCAAAGGATCCTGAAGTTCTCCTCTAAGATTTCACAGAATCAAATGCTAAGCCCACCAAGTGCGGAAACAGGAAAGAAGACCAAAGAGGTTATTTTTTTAATCAAATACGAGTAAAGAGAACTGAATATTTAAATGAAATTCACAATGAAAAATAGTAAATAAAAATTTATATATAAAATTTATATATATAAATATATATATATATATATATATATATATATATATATATAGGCTACACACACACACACACACACACACACACACACACATATATATATATATATATATATATATATATATATATATATATATATATATATATATATATATATATATATAAATAGACAGAGTACTGTCCACGTCTTTTCTCCTTGGAGGAGGTTTTTCTCAAGAGTAGAATCCTTTAGACTCACGTTCGTTAACTAACTAGCTGTGACCCACCACAATCGCCTAACTACCTGGTAACTAATTACCTGCTTAGTGCAACCATCACGAATAAAAATGGCTAGTAAATAAATGAATAAGTAAAAAAATGAATAAATAAGTATAGAACGTGTGCTTGAGTGAGTCATGAAGCAAGTGATCCTCAATACGTATTAAAATGTCAAGATAGAGAGGCTAAGGCTTCACCCGTATTTTGAAAACACTGGGTAAATGACAATCATCTTACATAAGGTAGAACAGATTTCATTCCTTAAATACTTGATTTATAAAGATTTTTATAATTTATTATAAACAGAATTTCAGACTATCAATGAAAGAACTTTTTGTGATTTTTTCAGAAATAACTAATAATTGCACTTTTTAAAATAGAAAAATACCTTTAATATAAAACATTTTATACTTCTATTAATTCACGAGCAATTTAGAGAAAAATGTACTTTCAGAAGATGCTTCTATTTCGCTATTTTTCTTAAAAAATGTAATAATTTTATACACTGGACATGATTTGAATCTGTATCCTATTAATGATAAGTGATTGAATTTGACCTTCCATTACGTATTGACCTGTTTTGTAATTAGTTTCAAAACTCGAATACAAAATACTCGAGGAAGAATGAACAAATATGATACTTCCACAAAATTTATAACACTAAAAATGAGGTCTACGAAAAACAAAAGCAACTTTATAAAAGAAGAAACCAATGTACATTGGAAACACAAGAACTCCGCAACAAACATCAAAAGTCAACAATAACAATATTTTCGTATTTGTAGTTTTATTCGAACACGGGCTCCTCTCTGGGTTAGTCTGGTTTTAATTTTTTTTTTTTATTTTATTTCAGACTGAAATCATTTAAATGTTGTTAAGAGAAATTCGGGAACTATTCACTTGTCGTTGAGCCCCAGCCAAGCAATAACCCATGCCTTTTTTTCCTCGAGGTAATTAAGAAAAGATAAAGACAAGGGGTAACGTATGGGAGCCTTATTAAAAAAAAATACTGCCTCTCTTCGACTGTTTACTTGTACCTATGCAAGCAAAATCCTTTTCAAAATTATATAAATCTCTCCAACGTTCACCAAAGACGCCCTCGTGTGATTTTCATTTAATTCTGGGATATATTCGACATAATTTACACTTGTAACAACCCTAAATTCTTCAGAGCCAGTGATGTTTTGAAGATATCATCTGTTTGAATACCAGGCACTTATTCGTAATTATAACAACTTCTATTATCATCTTAAGGGAATGACAGTCGACACTACACTGACCCCAAGGAAATAAAAGACGAACTGTACAATTCTGCGCCCATCCTCCAACAGGTCATTGGTGGGTTCCCTTTGTCTTCTAGATCGAGCTGTTCCCGTCTCAAAGTGCCGTAATCCATTCCTGTCAACGGATCAATGGAAAATCAAGGCTTCCCTTCCCGCAGATTGTAATAGGCGTAGATGAGCTGGTCTTACGATTGGCTTGTTGGGTCAGAGAAGGAAACAAGGTTGGGTGTGGGGGGCGTGTAAAAGATGATTAATAAAACGGGACGGACAATAATGGGAAATAAATTTTGGACATGGGTGCAAGCCGAACGAGTGATTGATAACGTAAATTTATTAAAAATTCATCCTTAATTAAATCTTACATTCAAATGGTGGAAATATTTGACCCAGTTACAAGACTGCATCCAGTTATCAAGATTCAGCAGTAAGTATCAGGTAAGATTTAGAAGACTGTAGGGATTTGTTCCTCTGATAATGAAAAATTTTCATGTTTTCATAAATGCAACTTTTTTTTATGAAAGGACAGTCAAGTTCCTAAATCTCTTGGCTAACTATAAATATACTGGAGTTATTATGCGAGCCTTAAGTGACGGTATTTCTATAAACATCGTAGGAGGACGGGAGACGGAGAACGGGAGTGGAATAACAATGATGAATTATTAATAAGTAATTCAAAAGGAGCTTAACATAGAAATTAGTTGAAAGCGCTCAGCGTTTGGCACTGATTACAACTACTAGGCCTGTTACTAAAAGCATGAACTTACAATAGTTAAATGAATAAAAATATAT
Organism: Macrobrachium rosenbergii; assembly: GCF_040412425.1. NCBI lineage: Eukaryota > Metazoa > Arthropoda > Malacostraca > Decapoda > Palaemonidae > Macrobrachium > Macrobrachium rosenbergii. The sequence continues at coordinate 19,141,072 of NC_089757.1, forward strand.
AGTTCTCACAGAACAGTATCCTCAATTCGTTTTAAAATAAAACGAAATAACAAGAACAGTATTTTATCGTGAATATTCGATATAATGATAACAATAATTTAAACAGCGATAATTTTTAAAGTAAAATACAAAATACGCCCAGTGACTGCCCATTCACCCAAATATCCTTCCTGCACGAACTGGTAAAAATTAAATTCTGTCTCCCAGCTGACTTTTGGATCACCCCAGATTTAATCCGCTGCTGCAAGATGTTTCCTGAAACTCAATTTGTACGTGAAATGTACTTTCTACCGAACCACGCCCTTCAAAAAACAAAAAAAGAGCGACTGGAAAAGTCGTTTAATATCAACACAGAGGTCAGGTCAAACTAAAAAAAAAAAAAAAAAAAAAAAAAAAAACAGCGAAAAGTGTCAAGGACTTGGCTCTCGAAAGGGCAGAAGACTGTTTCAATCATCTGGAACATGTACAGCAAATCCTTTACAAAATAATTTAAGGTTGTGTCCAGTTCACTGTGTTAGATTTAATCTTTTCTCTTGCTGATTTTTTCATACCATGTTTCATTTCACAAAACACAACTTAATTTCTAATAACATCTCAAGTCTGTTATCCTTTTCATATTTATAATACTTTGCTTCCTATTTGTACTAAACAGCATCCTGTTGCGTTGGTTGTATTTGCTTTCTTAAATCTCTTATTTCAATACTTCTATCTACATTAAAATAGGTTGTGACACAACTTCATTTTCTTCCTTATTTTCCTTTTTACTCTATGTAAATGAACCGTTTTTTTATCTATTTTTTTGGGTAATCCTTAACTCCATCTAACTCTGCAAACGAACTATATTAGACGTTGATTAACATTTCGTGACTTTCAAAACTGTAAAATCATTTTGCGAAAAATAATTTATACTCATCATTACTGACTTGCCAAATGCCTACAGCACGTAAAGTTATAAGTAATACATTTTTTGCCAGTCCAAATACTGTCTTAAATACTGCAGAAACAGGAAGCTTCTAAAGACTTACTTGAACTCCTTTGCCAGCTTAAATAAAGTTTAAATAAAAAAATACACTGTCCAAAAATATATCACCGCTGTTTCAGTGCAAATAAATTTCTTTCATTCTCAGGTTATCAAGTCGTTATATATAAACAAAACACACGGTCTATATATTTAGTGTAAACCCTACCGTCTGGCCAAAGTCAATAGGTAAAAAAACTGATAAATAGAAGGACAGAGAGAGAGAGAGAGAGAGAGAGAGAGAGAGAGAGAGAGAGAGAGAGAGAGAGAGAGAGAGAGAATGTTACGGTTAGCGCTCCATGATGCAAAACTTACGGTGCGCTTTATGTAAAAAAAATGTATATTCCAAAAGTGTTGAGCAAGGAGGAACGATTCAAAATAATAGCATGTACACCTAGCTCAAATGCATCGTGCAGAAACGATAACACTTCCACCAATAATAATTTTTTTATTAAGATCTTTAAAGAATGCTAATTCAAAAAAAGAAATACAAGGAGAGCTTACACATGATTTCCACAGATAACAAGAAAAGTGAGACTTGGTAAATTTCCTGAGCCTGTGGATCAGTTTTGTAAAGAAAACGGAATATTTAAGGTATTCATCGAAGACGAAATTCACCATTCAAAATCGGAAACGGAAAATGGTGTTTCATCACCTAACAAGCCATTGAGGTTGGAAGAAACGTAACTTCATTTCGTCGGTTGCTATCTTTTACTACGCAAAGATATAGGAAATGCAACGGCAACTGGAATATTTATCGTGCGATGAAATAGGCAAATTACGCAGTGCAACAGAATTTGATTAACAATTACAAATGGTGGGAAAGAATGCCTTTGCTTCCTGATATCGAATTCTCGTTTTGCCTCTTCAGTATTTTTTTCCTTCCAAATCTTTACGTTGACCATTTAAGAACTCATGATAATCCCTTCTGAATTTCGGGAGACTACCGATGCATTGTTTTTGAAATGTTTATTCCTGTGATCTTGTCTGTCTGTCAGTTTGTCTGTCTTACACTAAAAGAAAGCTTTCCGTATAACTTGCACAAACATATTTAATAAAATAATCTGACCTGAGGTACATGCTTAATTATGCTTGATGTTGAAAGGAAATCCTGAAATATCAAGTTTCGTCATGAAAATAAGATGATAGCCAAAAAAAAAAAAATCCGCATGGACGTGCGCGTAGTTTTAAAATGTTTATATATACAAATTTTATTTCTGTCAACTGGTGAGAGTCAGAGACTAATATTTAAAATGTAAAATAAGTGCTGAATTACGGACTATCTCATAAACACACATATATATAAAAGTTTATAAATATATTATATATATATATATATATATATATATATATATATATATATATATATATATATATATATATATATATATATATATATATATATGAGCTGTTAGAAATCACTGGAACGCGTTATGTGTATATGTACAGTAGATGACCCAGTGGGTAGTAATGGAACACAGGATATACAATACAAATGAACATACAAACTGTTTGAAAAAATATTCTCACCTGACTAATACTGTCAATAGCATATATATATATATATATATATATATATATATATATATATATATATATATATATATATATATATATATATATATATATTGTAAATTCCTGTCATTATATATTTGTCTTCTTGAAGATATCTTAGAAAGCAGAAGACGAAACCTGTCAGGATATATTGTGCTAGTGTTTCAATCTTCCCATTGGTACACTGATTGATGGCTGAAACAGCTGTTGGCCTGGGGATGAATAAGTATAGACTGGAGTAAGTACTGGAGATATGCGGCATGTTACCAGCAAATTGCAGAAGCCACGTGTGCACTGCCACAGGAAGAGTATAAAAGAAAGACTAAAACACTACAAAGACTATGTCAGGAAAGCATATTTATACATATATACATATAAATAGATACACACACACACACACACACACACACACACACACACATATATATATATATATATATATATATATATATATATATATATATATATATATATATACACACACACGTGTGTGTGTGTGTGTCTCTCTCTGTTCGTTTTGATACTGGGCTTCATGGGAAATATTTATAAGCTGGTAAGTCACGCAGCTTCTGGAGACTGATAAACACAATGGTCAATGCAAACCACATACCGAAGTAAGAGAGGAACTACCAGAAAAAAAAGATCACTTAATAGGAAATAAAAAATTAAATAAATGACTGTAAAATAAAATAAAGTCTTAAGGGTTAAGGAGCGAGAAACAATAAAAACAACAACAGCAATGATGATGATGAGTCTCCAGTCATGGATACCTGCGTGATTACTATGTTGCAATAGCGCCGCTAATCTTCTTAGTCTGCAATGCAGGTTATTGCTGCATTCGCGTTATTGCATGTGCAATGAATGATGCAACATGCAAAGGCCGTCAGCTTTAGATCTCAAAATAAGATTTATTTCAAAGCTAATGCAGTGTTTATTTCCTGTTCAGTTGAGGAATGAACACTAAATTATACAAGTGGAAACAAGCATACGTTCATACATATACACACACACA
>NC_089757.1:19147155-19182155 GCF_040412425.1 Macrobrachium rosenbergii
GCAAAGAAAAAAAAAAAACTCTTTCCACCACTCTGCGCTCGAAACTCGTGCTTCCAAAAGGTGGAGAAATGGCGATGGGACAGGTCATCGGTGGATTTCCATTGTCTTTCAGATCAGACTGTTCCCGATACAAAGTGCCGTCATCCATTCCTGTCAACGAATCAATGGAAGGACAACCAGCTCAGACACTCAACATCCCCCGCCCCCCCACAAAAACCCGGCTCCCAACAACTGTTGTAATAGGTGTAGATGGGAGTTGCTGTCCAGATTGTTTTGTTGGGCTGGTGGAGGGGTGGAGGGGAGCAGTGGGAGTGCCATGAGTAGGGAAAAAGGGGAAGTCAAGATATGCAAAGAACGATGATTAGGATGTCGATGGTTAAATCATAAAGTATCCAGAGGATAGAAGATGGAAGTTAACAGAGAGAGAGAGAGAGAGAGAGAGAGAGAGAGAGAGAGAGAGAGAGAGAGAGAGAGAGAGAGAGAGAGAGAGAATAATGGGTAATTAATATTCAATGAGTGTAGCCATTATCAATGAAGGTTTCAAGTACTGCTAAATAAGTGTTAATCGCGCAAGACTTTCACGATGGTTATTCCACCTTGTAAGAAGCAACACCGCAGAAGGCTTCGCCACCTCCTGACTTCTCATCTTCCCTTGTGGAAAAAATAAAATAAAACTCTTACGCACCTGCACTGGCGCGAAGATCTTTCCACCCAAGTTGCAACCTCAACAATCAACTAACCGTCATATACATAATTCACTTATTAGATCAGACGACGCACAGCGAATTTTCAATGGGAGGACCAAGACGTTTCCCCTCCCTGAGATTTATCCCTGGTCTCTCACTGTGTGAGAAGCTACTGAGGGTAAGATTCTCTCTCTCTCTCTCTCTCTCTCTCTCTCTCTCTCTCTCTCTCTCTCTCTCTCTTAGAGGTTAACAAATTTACCTCACCAGCTGGAGAGAAAAGTGCGATCTCATGGAGCCCCTTTTCCGGAAAGTAAAAGTCCCCTTAGACCAAAACAGTGAATTATGTATTTGGTGGTCAGTCGACTGCCGTGATAGAAAAGGAATGGGTCTCGACCTCACCCTAAAGGGAACTGCTGAGATTTGAAAAGTTTAGAGTCTCGTGCCGCTCTAAATGGGAAAAAGTGTTATGAACTCCTCTCTCTCTCTCTCTCTCTCTCTCTCTCTCTCTGTATATATATATATATATATATATATATATATATATATATATATATATATATATATATATATATATATACATATAGAGAGAGAGAGAGAGAACCCTCTCTCTCTTCCTCTGTGTGTGTGTATATATATATATATATATATATATATATTATATATGTATATATATATATATATATATATATATATATATTATATATATATATATATATATATATATATATATATATATATATATATATATGGTATATATATACATATACACAATACACTGAATTTCTCAAAAGTATTTCCAATATAACCTATTTCATTCACATTGTCATATCGTGGCGCGTGACAACACTATCAATTAAATGTTTGTAAAGTTAAAAGTCCCTTCTTCCAGGTTCATTCAAAGCATATTAGTGATTGATTGCTAAAACTGGCTTCACAGCTTCCTAAGTCACTGACGATATTAGTGTCAAGTGCAAAACTTACTTCGTAGTCGAAAATGGATTACAGAAAATTTTGAACTAGTCACAGCAAATATGTTAGAGTTACAGGTGTTAATAAGTTACCACAAATTACTGGTACAATTCATTTGCTATTATTCTAATTATTTTAGGAAAAACTTGGGGAACTGACAATGAATTAGAAACCAGCAGAAATACGAACTACCTCTTCCTTGAAAAAGAAATAAAACCACACTTTAGCTAAAGATACTTTTGCACAATTATGGAGATTGGCCGAGTAATTTAATACTGTAACTTGGCGTTACAGAATGGTTGGTCATCGACGTCGAAGGATGTTACGAAGGATGTTACTGTAGATAATGCAGTTAAAATAATGAAGTATACACGCCCATATCTTAATCGATTCAGAAACCAATAAGAACTTCGACACATACTGTACTCGATTAAAGCCAGTCACCATACCTAAACACTACAAGAGTTTTCATCCAGGCTTCATCATCATCACATCTGCACAAGTCTTTCTTGCAAAGCCTTTCATGTGAATGTAACAAAGCAGAAAGGGAAAAGAAAAAAAAATCGGGAGCTTTCAGATGGGTATTTCATAATTACCTTTGACAGAACAATGGCCTTTTTTTCGTAGCCTTTTGTGGAGATCTTTCTCTTCTCCCACACTAAGCCTCTTTCAACCTACCCCCTACCACCCCCTCACCCCCAACCCCAACCCCACGCCGTTAGCCTCAACACCCACAGCTCTTCTTTCCAGCGATCAAGACAAAAGAACACACATACAATAAAGAACAAATAAAAAAAGGCGGGGGGTGGGGAGGGGCGGTGTCTCCATCTCTCTCTCTCCAGGTCATCAGGAGTGTTCTCTCCCCTTCCTCTGACCTTCGAAGTTTTTTCCTGTTGCCTTCCGGGAGCTCTCATAGAATATACTTACTAAGGAGTTCTCTCCTTACAGTACAATTCTCGGAAAACGGGACAGCGTGAGACACAGGGCCATTGCTGTCCATGCCTCCTGACTGTGGTCTCTAAAATCCGCCAAAGGAAACCGAAGGATATAAATAAGGGAGTTGCAGTGACCGTTCAGATGTTTCCCCGATAGGGATGACTTTTAAAGTAGAAGAATATCTATTACTGAAGAATTATGGAAATTGTGAATAAAGTCTGCAAATGCACATGAAAATCAGAGGCATTCAAACAGACACAATCAAGAATATTCGACTGTCAAATATTTTTATGAATACAAGGTCACACTGCTCTACAGTCAAGACCAATTCTTTTTAATTTGGATATAGAATTCTTGAAAGGTAATGTTTTAAATAACTAATCAATGCGCCTACATTTAAATTAAAGCCTTGTCGTCTTTCATTTTACCACTTATTAAGGATGTTGATCGGTGACATAACAAATACAAAATCTATCGCATCTTCCAAGAATACCGGCCTTCGAATTCCCGAAAAATATGATCTAGGACCTAACTAAATACGGCCAACATCAATCAGAGTAGCATTGTACTTAAAATGCCATTTGATTTTGAAAAATTATCAATCAACAATACACTACCCTTCTGATCACCATTTAAGGTAAACTTACTTGAAAATCATTCAACATTTCCAGATTTCTTGGCCCAGCCAAAAGGTTGACGTCTACTCCAATCCCATAATACCAATGATGTAACTTCTTTCGGGCGACTTTTCAGTTTTTTTTCTTTTCTGAAAACTAACCCAAACAGCAATTCCTGGGAAAAGTCTTAGGGCGTCACAAGAACTAAAGTACTGTGTCTGTATTCATGTGAGCAACGACAGCAGTAAGAGTGGCCCTTAAATGTGAGTTTCCTAAAAGGGAGTAGTACTCTCGTCAAAGGAAGTGACTGAGCTACTCAGCAAATAGCTACTGCAGTTACTGCAGTAATTATCGTTCCGTAATTAGCCGTTTAAAAACTCAGATGTTTTCGGTACTAAATTTTCGTGTTTCTTAATCGTCGGGGTCACTGCAAACGTTTAGGAAGTACCACAAAGATTGTAATTATTTCTTTTATAATCGCGCATGAACAAACATGTGCATATGCAAGAACGCACAAACACCCATGCGAAAATAAAGCAAGGCAAACAAACTTTCCCCATCAACAAGAAACCTATTTTCTTTTACTTGTTTCTTCAGTAAGAGGAACATCAAGAGCTCTTCTAATATGTAAGGAAACCCGTGTCTCAAATAGAAAGCTCTTTTAACAAGAAAATACCAGCGATATAACCGATATTCATTTGATGCTGCAAACCTTTCACCGAATTTCTCCTTTCACATCACATTGAAGGGTTTGCGCTATAGACGAATGTTTTCCACGAAAGAAAGAAAATCCTTTGCTCTGTACATGTAAGGAGAAGAGGGAAATCAACTGAGAGAGAGAGAGAGAGAGAGAGAGAGAGAGAGAGAGAGAGAGAGAGAGAGAGAGAGAGAGAGAGAGAGAGTTGTAACTCATATGTAATACTAATGAAAAGAACGACTGTCAAGCAAGGTGGAAAGCAAGGTGGATGAAGAGAGAGAGAGAGAGAGAGAGAGAGAGAGAGAGAGAGAGAGAGAGAGAGAGAGAGAGAGAGAGAGAGAAAGTTGTAACTCATATGTAATACTAATGAAAAGAACGACTCGTCAAGCAAGGTGGATGAAGAGCAAGGTGGATGAAGAGAGAGAGAGAGAGAGAGAGAGAGAGAGAGAGAGAGAGAGAGAGAGAGAGAGAGAGAGAGAGAGAGAGTGAGGTGGGGTAGATTGACCTATATTCAATACCAAGAAAGAGAACGAACCATTACACTCTAAACAGAGAGAGAGAGAGACAGAGAGAGAGAGAGAGAGAGAGAGAGAGAGAGAGAGAGAGAGAGAGAAATGTGACTCGTATTAGTATCAAGGACACGAAAGACCCATTAAGCACAAGGGAGAGAGAGAGAGAGAGAGAGAGAGAGAGAGAGAGAGAGAGAGAGAGAGAGAGAGACTCCAAAAGATTCATTCCCTTCAGAGCGTGAATGGCTCTTATGCGACGAATACCCCAAAACTGGCATTCATCGGCGCTGAATCCATTTGACCGACTGCGGCACAAACAAAAAGACATCCTTATTCAGAAAACCCGAAGGAGAATGGGGCTGGGCTTTCCTTCCTCCAGCACCAGCTTTCTAGCTAGACAAACAAGCACTCACCAAGGCCTCCTGTGTCTCGAAGGGCAGGAAGAAAAGACGAAGAGAAGCGACTGGAAGGATGCGAGGAAGGAAGGAGGAAGGCTTCAGGTGATGGGTTAGACAGTGTCAAAAGCGCCCACAAGCCGCGTAACGAAAAGAAAGATAGAGAAAAAGTAGATGTAACTGAATTTAACATTTATAATGGCAGATGGAAAGGGATACAATAAGAAAAAATAAACAAGAAACTAAAATGGAGACGTTTAGTTTTAGATATAGCAAAACAGGAAGTAGACGTATACCATAGAGAGAGAGAGAGAGTAGAATTAGATACTAAACAAAAATAAAATTCGAAAAAGGAGTAACAAAAGGAATAAAAGGAATAAGACATGGAGGAGAAAGAGGGGAGGAGGGTGGGGCCACGAGCACCCACCCACCCTCCCCATGGGGACATCAAAGGTTCTGGTCTTCATTGAGAGAAGCCTCTTACACCTGAGGCGAGTTTTACTGTCTGCAAGAAACTTTTTCCTTCTGTCTCTTTCTCTGTCTCTGTCTCTGTCTCTTCTCTCTCACTGACAGGGGGTTTTTAAAGTAACTGCCGCGCAATATTCATTTCTTTTGTATTTCATGTATGTGGTTTCAAACGGCGACTTTTTCTGAAGTTGAAAAACAGGTTTCCACTCGATTCCAACTGCGCACGTGGAAGGCTTCTCTTGTCTTTGCTATTGGCCGCTATCTTCTTGTAATGTCTTAAAACAACTGGAAGACTTTTAAAACAAAAGAGTAACAGTACGATAAAAGAAAGATAAAGCCCAAAAGCTTTGCATCTTGCTGATTTCTTCCCAGAACAAATTTCATATAAAGATTTGCTATTTTTATGCCTAAGAAATACCGTGGATGCCCACGTTTTGTGCGATGCATAATGAGAAACCTCTGAAATATAATATTCAAGTGGTAAATATTATCACTGGTTGTCTATTTCAAAGAATATTTCAAGACTGTCTATAATTGTTCAATAACTGTAAGACTACATCTAAAAAAAAAGAATAAAAATCCATTACTTCCTGGTGTTAAGCCTTGAATTGTTGTCATATCAGACGTCAAATTTACTGATATTCCAAGAGGATTCTGTCACGTGATTTAGCCATTCTTACTGTTTTCGAATATAAAGAGAATTGCAATAAAACTGAAGTGACAAGTCTCGAGACAAACCACTAGAATCAAGATTGTAAACTACGAACTGTCAGCCAGATATCTATGAAGCCATTCTGCATGACAATCACCTCTCTCCATACTAGCCAAAGGGCCAATTTGAGCAGGGGATATTCTCAGTAATCTATGGTTTCCAACCTGAATCCTGTAAATCCTACAGAGGGATCTGTGCATGCTGGGAACCCTTCGCGCGCAGGATTTTCCATGCCCTCCCCTTTCGTCCAAAACCGCAAATTGTGTGAAAAAACTACGAGACGCTGAAAAATAAAGACTGACTGGAGGAAAGAAAATGAAGTTGAGAAAGAAACGAGCCAGCGTTGTTTGACAGACTTCGTTAACTACAGGGCGGAAGGCACTTTATCCCTCTAAGGGGTCTCGTCTCGTCCCTCTTCTTCTTCTTCTTCTTTTTGATCAAAAAGTCCCGAAAGTAAAACTGGACGACGAGCTCTGGAGAACGCGAAGGGACAAACACGACGCGTTCAGTGGAAAAATAATTTACACTTCAGCAATGCTTTCTTTGTACTGTACAGAATCCGAGAAGTACTCTGAAATGTTTTGCAAGTATAAAGACCTGAGCGGATAGCTTTTCTTGCCTTTCTGTTTTATTCCTTTGCATCGATAACCACACTGGAAAAATAGAACATCGGAATTCCGGAATACCTTACGACACAATCGTATTAATTTTACAATAATCATAACCCATATCAACCTATTTCCACGGCATCAGAATCTTTACTTTTGCAACGAATCTTCTAACAAATGAATGAATACTCAAGAGTAGCGACGTTTAACTGCATAAATTACTGCATAAATTCCTATCAATGAATAAGGAGACAAAATGGAAAACTACTTCTGGTTTTTCAAGTCCTGATTTACAAGAATTAAAAACATTTAATTCACCGAATACCAAAGGCAACAATATTAATATCATTGTGTAAAGAAACCAAGCAACTCAATCGTTTAGTTAGAATCTAGAAAGGAGGAAACTACTAATGATAACATACGGGATTAACTACTATAATTAAGCCAACCTAGGTTTTATACGATGCCTTAACCAAAGTTCCTTATACGAACTGCAAAAGTGACTTATATTACTGATTTAAATATTAATTACACCAGTAATAATAATAATAATGATTACTGGGCGGCGGTAGCTTAACACTAACAAACAGTGATTTCTGATACTAATTATCAATGACATTCAATACAGCTTCTGTTGAAAGGCTGATCAGATTTCCCCTTGAACTCTGCGTTATGAATCAGCGACCATATACTGTAGTCATAATTTCTCATTAACAAGAATTCCGTTCGTCGTAACAAACTGAACGGATTGGTTCTCTTTGAAATTCGCAAGGATACTGATGAAGATTCAACTGAAAGGTGTAGCCTAATCTTACCGACAGACAAGCAAACAGACAGGAATGGAAATACGACTAAAAGGGAGGAGAGGTGACCAGTCAGTGCTAAAATACTTCGCTTACAGTTTATGATTACATAACGAAGGCAATTCCGAAGTACAGACCTTCAGACTGCACGACACCAATACGAGTGCGAGTAAGTATTATAAGAGATTTTAAACGACAAGAGTTAACGGACCCAATGGACAAATTGAAAATCATCAAAGAAAACCAAAATACAAATTACATAAAAAAATCTTAGTCATAAATGAAGTAACAGAGAAAAAATGACCAGATTACAGAAGGTTAAATGACACAAGAACGAGATGCAGACTGTTACCGAAATTGATTATCCACCATTGCCGGGACTAATGAAAAACGTGCAATAAAGACTTGCCAAAGAGAGCCAGGACTCCTCCTCCTCCCCTCCCCGACAGCACAGAGAAGGAATGTTCCTCTCGACCTCTTTAATATTTATTCCGATGGGAAGCCCAAAAAGAAGAGGAAGAGTTTCAGCAGTTTCATGGGAGAAAGGAAGAAGAGGAGGTGGAGAGAGTACTGTTGGAGAATGCAACAGCAGTTTTGCTACGCAACAATTTTTTTACAGTTTCACAGGAAACCGAAAATGGATGAGGCTCGGGAAGGGGCGTCCTTTTGTGAATCGCTAAGGGCTTCGGAGGACTTGTAGGAATGCAGTTTTAGTTTTCTGTAAGAGAAAACTATTGAGATGGCTATTTGTCTGTCCGTCCGCACTTTTTCTGTTCGCCCTCAGATCTTAAAACTGCTGAGGCTAGAGGGTTGCAAATCGGTATGTTGATCAGCCACCCTGTTATCATCAAACATACCAAATCTTATTTCATTTAAGGTTAAAGTTAAAGTTAGCCATCATCGTGCGTCTGGCAACGCTATAGGACAGGCCACCATGGGGCCGTGACTGAAAGTTTCATGAGCCGAGGCTCGAACAGCGTTATACGCACACTAAACTCGATTGCGCCGAAGAAACTCCGGCGCCTTTTTTACTTGTTTGTATACAGCTTCATCAACACTTACTACCAGATGATAAGAATAACTACTGTATCAGGCTAATGACCATGCTATAACCTTTCCATTTCTACCTGGGAAGGGAAAAGAGTTCAATAACTAAATCTTGAACAAGAACCAAACAAACGCAATCCTTTCTCCCTTAGTGAATTTACATCTCTCTCTCTCTCTCTCTCTCTCTCTCTCTCTCTCTCTCTCTCTCTCTCTCCGACACCTGAAACCTTGAAAATACTAATATGCTTTTAAACTATTTGAAAGAGAATTAAAGGTGGTTTGTGTGGTAGAGTGGCAGAAAGCTTCTACCAAATTGAATAAAACGTGCTTATAAATGCTCTCTCAACAATGGGAAAATACAGAATCATTAAAAAAAGGCTACAATTAGTAACTGTCCATAATAAGGTGTAAAGACTTGATATTACTCCATGAAGTACCTATTTCAGAATCTACACTTATAATGAATGAGTAGCCAAAAGCACGTTAAAAGAAGAAGAAGACACTAATGCTCCTTAAAACAGGTGAATCTGAAAAGAGAAACTGATTGATAAAAAAAGATTACAGGAAAATTATTAAATGGGGAACTGGATTAATGAGAGAATTCAGGGGAATTTAGAAAAGAAAAACAAGACCAGTGAACAGAATTCGTCATGAAAAAAGATTACAGGAAAATTATTAAATGGGGAGCTGGATTAATGAGAGATTTCAGGGGAATTTAGAAAAGAAAACGGAACCAGTGAACAGAATTCGTCATAAAACATAATTCTGAGAATTCATAAAACTGAAACCATCAGATTAACTCAGTTAAACGTACAAGTGAGACACTGATTCCTGAGCAGAACTGCAACATTTGCCAGACAAGATCTCATGAATGAAAGGAGCAAGTGATGCATAATTTGCAAAGGGACTGATGTGACTTTGATGACGTTTCTTTGTTGGAATGGCAAGTGGATCTGAAGCACTGAACTCTGCTGACATCAAAAAGGGCATATCTACTTTTCATTATCACGTTCTTACAATAAAATAAGTTGTTTTGTATACTCAAGTTGTTTTAAACAATGTAAATATATAAAAATCTGGGTATCCATACTCCAAATCAAGTAACAACTTACATGCAAAAGTTTGAATTCAGTTAAATAATAGCATTGCTAAAAAACCTTAAAATACTTTTTACTTAACTTTATTAAGTTAAAAAAATTTCTTTTATCCTTCTAGCCTATGGCAAAGATTTTCGCACCTATATCTGCTGATATTCTAAAAATAAAATATTACACGATCAACGATTTCGACTGGACAACGCCGCTGATATTCCAGCCAATTCTTAATAACGACATTCAGATGGCGTAGAAATTTATAAATACCTATATACATTTCTATCGTCTTCTGAATGCCGTTATTTAAATGGCTGGAATGTCAGCGTTGTACGGTCGAAATCGCTGATCTTGTAATATTTTATATTTTAGAATATCAGCAGATACAGTTGTGAAAATGTTTGCTATATATACTGTGTATACATATACACATATATATATATACATACTGTATAAATATAAATATATATATATATATATATATATATATATATATATATATATATATATATATATATATATATATATATATATAATATATATATATATATATATATATATATATATATATATATATATATATATATATATATATATATATATATATACACAAATGATGTATATGGTGACCGGTATGTAGACTCCTGGTTTCATGATCCTGGGAATTTCACTCCCGGTATTTTGACTACCGGTAAACTGAAGTCCGCTTTCTTTAACACCTGGTAATGTGACACCCAAGATAAATAAGTAGCTTATTTACGAAGCATATTTTTTTAAATAGCCTAGGGCAATGACCTTATTTAGGAAATAGAAATGACATAATCTGATAGTTTAGTAACGTGAAGGCTTAGTTTATATTTTTTTTTAATTCAAGTATAAATCAGTAATATTTTGCAGTTGAATCCGAGATCCTGACGGTATAGAGACCATTTTTGATAGCCATATCTCGTGCCAGTCAGAGCACCCGTGGAGAAAAGAAACTCGCTGACGACTTAAATTATATTTACGAAAGGCAGAAAAACAAACGCTAATGGATAAAAAATTTATTGGAAGTGAAGTGAAGAGTTGCGAGTTGCAAAGCACGCCTACATACATTAACAGCCGTGCTTTACAACTCTTCACATCACACTTCCAATAAATTTTTGATCCAGCAGCGTTTGTTTTCTGCCTTTCTTAAATGTAATTTAAGTCATTTAAGAGTTTCTTTTCTCCACGGGTGCTCTGAATGGCACGAGACATGGCTATAAAAAAATGTATTTATACCACCAGGAGCTCGAGTGCTACTGCTAAATGTTACTGACATACTTGCATTAAAAAATAATAATATATAAATTAAGCCTTCAACCTATTAAACAATCAAATGATGTCACTGCTTTGTCCAAAATAATTTAATTACCCTAGGTTACTTAAAAAGGAATATGCTTCCTAAAAGCTATTTGTTTATTTTGGGCGTCAAATTACCGGGATCAAAGTTCTGGGAGTCAAAATACCTAGAACCAATGTATATATTTAAGTGTGCATGGATGTATGTATGTGTGCGTGTGTGTGTGTTATTCCCAAGGTAAAGTCAGTCTGATACTAAGGATATCTGTGCTTATTATTATGTGTGTGTGTGTGTATATATATATATATATATATATATATATATATATATATATATATATATATATATACATACAGTATATATTATATATATATATATATATATATATATATATATATATATATATATAAATATATATATATATAATTTATATATATACATATATATGTGTATATATATATATATATATATATATATATATATATATATATATATATATATATATATATATATATATATATATATATATATATATATATATATATATGAGACAGGGAGGGAGAGAATGGCTGTCTTAATTACTAACGTTTATAAAAGATCCAGAGAGAGAGAGGAGTGCACATTAAGAAAGAGTGTCGGTAATTTAAGCTATGCGTAACTACTTTGTCAACAGGACAAAACCTCAGTCCGTGACAACGCCCTAAGCATGAATTTAGCGGGCCGGGATTTAAGCCCTTAAAGCAACGCAACAGCAAAATCGCTCATCCATCAATCCAACGTTCCCGTGTATTTACATCACGGTAAAGTCGCAAATCACCTGTTGAGTGAGTTATATAGCCGAGAATTCTTTTTAATAGAGCAAGATGTATATATATTTTTGCTTTTACCTGAATGGGTGTATTGACCTTTAGAACATCATTTATGGTATCACTGAAAAAAATTTTTATGGGTTTTCTGTAAAAGAAAACTATTGAGATGGGTTTGTCTGTCCGTCCGCACTTTTCTGTCCGCCCTCAGATCTTAAAAACTACCGAGGCTAGCGGGCTGCAAATTAGTATGGTCATCATCCACCCTCCAATCATAAAACATGCCAAATTGCAGCCCTCTTGCCTCAGTAGTTTTTACTTTATTTAAGGTTAAAGTTAGCCATGATCGTGCTTCTGGCAACGCTATCTAAGACAGGCCACCACCGGGGCCGTGGTTGACAGTTTCATGGGTGGCGGCTCATACAGCATTAGACCGGGACCGCCGAAAGATAGATCTATTTTCGGTGGCCTTGATTGTACGCTGTACAGAAAACTCGGTTGAGCCGAAGAAACTTCAGCGCATTTTTAACTTGCTTTAATGAACACCTGCTCTGATGAATTCCAATCTCTAGATAATATTCATCGAATGATCCTTCGGGCATCTGTGGTCGTGGTGAGCGTGCAACTTACTCTCCTTATAAGGATCAAAAGGCCCTTGGAAGAACTACAGAGACCTATGGGAAATGTCATGACTACCCAGTCACCCTTTAGGTGGAACCGAATCTTGCAACGGCAGATAAACAAGTTCATCAAAAGAACCGGGCCATTATGAATATCTGTCAGTTGGGTAATTCACCTTTCTAAATACACGTTGTCGTTATTCTTATTATGCTGGCTTATGCCAGCACATTCTCTTGCTTTTATAAGAAAACATAGATTGACAAATGGTTCAGAAACTACCTTTATTTGCTACAAGAAAGGCACACATTGATTACCTAACACATTCAATGAATGCACTAAGAGAAAGTTTTAACTGTTATTCAATACGGATTTTCACTCTCTTTAGCTATGGGCTAAGACCTTATTCACCCATGGTCGAAAGGACTTCTTCACCCATGTACAACAGTCCTTAGGGACTCATGCCCAAAAGGCCCTAATTACAGAAGTTAGAAGCCTTCATTCATACACATTCAAATGGCCATACTCAGTCACCTTGAAATCGCCTTACTCCCCTGAGTTAAAATGCCATAACACAGAGACGTGGAAGACTGGTTCTAGCGGTAATGGGTCACAACGAGGGGCGAGAGCCAGAGGCGGAAAACCCGCAGTGGGTCGCAGTGGTTACGAGAAAGCTTCTCCCTTTATTATAGACACCAACAGTTGCTTGAATGAGAGCTATCTATTTCCGAAGCTTAATAATTGCGACTAACTATTTCTTTTCTCTTTTGCTCTGTCATTAATTCATTATCGAAGATGTACGTTTTATTTCTGCGCACTAACCAAAGTTCACGTTAAGCTAATACTGAAGACTATGCTACCCAGTATCTACAGTATTATCTCCGTTATTGCATCTGAGTAAACAAACTAAAAAAATTAAGTCTAATAACTACGTTTAATTCTCACTTGGATCAATTTATTATAGAAAATCTTCGGTTTCAATGCAACGCGCGTACACGTTAAGCTAATATTTATGGGGCTTTCTGTCCATTATATGCCTGCTTGTTCTCGGCAAACACTTTCGAACTATTAATTCTCTGATAATTCATATTCCTCGTGTGGTTGTTTAAATTATTTATATCACGGAGATAATAACCAAATTGGTTTAAAATTGCTTATAGAACCCTAACATATGAATTCTAATAAATGGTTTCCGTCGACATGATGTAAATTCTTTATAGTCTAAGTTTTCCCTAAATAAATATATAAATAAATACATGCATAAAACGTACTTAATAAAACCTTTTAAACACAACCTGAAGAAGCAACAATATAGTCTATGCCTTTAAAATACAAATTCATAGTGAAGTCAGAAAAGTATCACAGGAAGCAATTTTGGTGTAAGATCGTCAAACAAACTGGCGCCGCAGGAGCAGCAAAGGTTGCTGTTCAACACAGAAAACATTTGAAAAAGAGCCAAGTGTGAATGAAATCAGTCTTGGGAGGGGAAACGGGTTTTAATGAGTCCCGAAAAGCCGAGAGAATGCATGTGAACTAATTAGTGATCCTTATTCTGTATGGCCTGGAGCTTTGGCTAATTTTCCAACAGTATATCAGCAAAAACAAGAGAAAAATATTCTGTGACTGAGATTACTAAAATTAGTACGGAGGAATAGCTGTGGTTCAATTTTTTTATCCTTCAGAAGCGAATTCTGTGAAAAACAAAATTCCTCATCAAAGGTTTAGGTTCAATTTTTATGGAAAGTTCTTGGAAAGGCATCCCCGCATCTAAGTGTTCAAAAACAAACAAACAAACACGCTCCCCTCGAAAAAAGGCATTCGGTAAATTTTCAAAAATTAATGTAATCTCTTACACACTGTTTGGTTACCTTGATGACATTCTGATTGTGCCCCTGAATACACAGATACACCTTGCAGAATTAGGCGACGCAATCCCCGTGATTAAACACTCGCTAGAATTCGAAAAAAAAGGTCATTATTTACATGTTCAATGTAAATTTGCCGCAAGCGGATATCCATTAAGCAATTTCAATCAAGTCATCGTAATTTATACATTGAAATCAAAATGTTTTCTCCTTTATGTCTCCAGGATAATTTCATGAATCCGTTCTGATTGAGGTTCGTATTTTTACGAGGAAAAAATGTAGTTACATATCGAATTATTATTTTTTCAACGTCTTCTCAGTTGCCTGTGGCTACAGATTTACGAACATATATCTTTGTTTTATCATCCATATCTGTATCTGCAAAAACATTTCATGTGATTTTGGAAAATCACATGAAATGATGCGCCTGCGTAATTAGTTTTAACTAACATACCCGTATAAAATAATTTTTTTTTTTTTACTAGAACAAGCATATAATTGCTGTTTACAAGGATATATCCTAATTGTTTGTTTTCTATCATGATATCACTTTTAAGTCTCATTGTATTACTCCAGCATGGTGAATTTTTATTTTAATAAGGCAGCAGATGTTAAAATATCAATGTTCAATGTGATACACATAAAACTGTCAATGTTCAATGTGATACACATAAAACTGCCAACGTTCAATGTGATACACACAAAGCTGCTAATGTTCAGTGTAGCAGGATATGAAAGATTAAACCTAATATATTGACAAATACTCGTATAAAATCAAAACATTTTTCTCTTAGTGGTAATGATTAAATGATATTATGCGTCATGTCCTGGAATTTCGCAAAACAACCTTACACTCTTCCTTAAAAAAATGATTTGAAAGACGTTTGTGTTAATTATTGAGTCCTTAAATTCACTGCTTGGGTCAAAGGAGTCACAACTGGATTCAGGAAAACGCACCTTGGTCCTCTCGCTGGTAAGGCATTTTAGAATATGGTTTTCCATTATATATATATATATATATATATATATATATATATATATATATATATATATATATATATATATATATATATATATATATCATGCACCTTCATCTTATTCAGTTTCCACTTTTATTTACTGCCAGAACATTTTATTTACAACAATGGAATATTTTCATCTTTAAATTAAACCAGAAGCAATCACGTCTTCGATATCGGCATAAAGGGCAATTTTATAAAAAAATAAATCGCACTGTATCCATTTTCCATTTCGAGCCAAAAGCGAAATAAACTTTTAGCCTATTACGCCACTGTACGAGGTAACAAAAATATGATCCTGATGTATATATCCAATATACGTCATATTCCTGACGTACACTCAATGCAGCGTTACATCAAAACCGACGCAATTCGCGTTACCTTCCTATGAAGGGAAAAAATGGTGTCTGTAGGCCCCGAGATGAATATCTCATCATTACGTACGTTATTTACAAAGCTAATGGCTTGACGTCGCCTGTGATCCCGTACTTTATACTGCATTTGCATAACAGAAAAGGCATTAACATTTTTTCGAGATAGGAGCAGAACTTAATGGGCCCATAATGACTCTATTTACCTTACTGGTTCCCATCAAAAAGCTCAAAGTAGGCTTAAAAATATTGGAAAAAAGGGAGCCTAAAAAAAGGTGACAGGTACCCGAAGCTATTTTTAACTAGGTCATTTTTAATAGGTCTACAACTTAATAATAGATTTACGTGATATATCTTGTATGTGAGATTGATAGCTCAAGGCAATGACAGTTTAGCGATCCTATAGGTTAACTAAACTACAGACATTAGTCTGTATGTATTCCGTAGTGCTTACAGTCGGTCTGACGTGGCACACTGCAGACTACACAGAGTGACACATAAAAGTATCATCCACGTACTGTTTATATGGGAAAAAATGATGGTGAACAGCAGATCGACAGGGCCGCCATAGTGTCTTTTGGGTCCAGCTTTGGTAAAATGAAAAATTTTTCTGTGTCATTTAGAGAAATGTTATGTAGCCGCTGCTCACCATCGTAGTCCTTACATATTCTTTTGAACTTGCAGTCTTGCTGAACAATTTTTAGAGTCTCGAATAATATCCATCCTACGATTAAATTTATCACTGAGCAGGGAAAAACGCTTGCCTTCCTTTTTCTATGGATTATCACCAAATCCCACGTCTTCCACATACAAAAGTCCACGGTCTTGGTTCAAATTCTTATAGTTCATATTTTTATATCATTGCGTAGAGCTTTCTCTCTTTCTTCGGACTGATTCTCTTTTCGTAATGAGGCTGGTTTCTTAGAAAATCTTGTCAAAATAACTGTCATTGTAAACTTTTATTTCAGAAATATCTAAAATAAATTATTGTTTAAAAATTTCGACCGAAACTCCATCACTTGATTTTTATGCTTCTCTGCTTTTTACGAATGATGACAAGTTTTTAAAGTTATTATCAATATTAAGAAACACTATTATTCCGTTAATCTTAAGCTGTTTCTTAGCGATCCAAGAACAACTGGATAATTTTTTCTTAAATTCAAAGACACTATGGCTAACCTTATTCATTCTTTCATGGTTTGATGGCTTATAAGCAATTCTGCTTTATACGTGGTCTCGGACTTACCTCGGTTCCACTAAGAGAATGTCAAAAGTTTAAGCAATTTTGCTTTATACGTGATCTCGGGACTTACCTCGGTTCCACTAAGAGAATGCCAAAAGCTCGAACTGACTCTCTCCGTAGAGGCAGCCATAGAACAGACAGTACTTCGAATGAGGAGCTTGCCAACGTTAGGGAAGACATTCACTGTTTAAATTCTGCATTTCTTATGATTTCTTTTGAAATCTTCGAGCACGGTGCTGATGAAGCTTCTCTCCATATTCTCGAGTCCTTAACTATCAAAATCTGGTTCCATCACTGAACAGTCAGCCTTCTTCTGCCAGTCTTTTTAGCTTCAAATGTTTTCTTGGTTCTCTGATACTGTTCTTGGTCACTCAGTATCTATACTTGAGGCATTGGGTTGGTTTCAGCCTTATACTTTTGTTTTTAGTTCATATATTTAATCTAATTTCAGACTATTATTGTGACTTACTTGTCTTGATTCTAAAGCAATAATTTTATAAATTAGCCATGATGATGGACCCATGCTTCCAAACGGCGGCCAGAAATAAACGCAAGCATGCATCACCTTTCCTTCCTGTTTATACTACGCATTTGACTTTCGATATGTCAACAAACGCACGCGTGGGCATATAAATATATATATATATATATATATATATATATAATATATATATATATATATATATATATATATATATATATATATATATATATATATATATATATATATATATAAATATATATATATATATATATATATATATATATATATATATATATATATACATATGTATATACATACACGAGTATATATAATTTTATACATGTACAATGATATCTACACATACATACAAACACACACATATATGTACATAAATATGTCCGTGTATACTTATATGTAAGTACACACACACACACACACACACACACATATATATATATATATATATATATATATATATATATATATATATATATATATATATATATATATATATATATATATATATATATAGTAAAAATGCTGCTATAAAAGGAAAATCATATATGCTTTCATGCGAGGAAACAAGTAACGCCCAAACCTTTCTCGCAAATTCCCTGACTATGAAGGCCCCAAATCTCCTCTCCGTAGCTATTCATAGTCAACGCCGAGCCAGTACAAAGATCTCTTAGCGAATTCTTTTGCCCTACATTACACGGGCTAAAAATGGGACCACAAATCACGAATATGGGTGAGCCGCTTACAGCTACGGGTTGAGGGTTGGGGAAGAATATGACGATGCTCTGAGTCTACACAGCGCTGGGGAAAATAGTGGGCATAATGCCATGGCCCTGGCCATGCCCACAAGGAGAGAGAGAGAGAGTGAGAGAGAGAGAGAGAGGGAGAAGAGACGTTCGTGCCAGATGACTCAGTCTTGTTTTGGGTGGTGTCGCGAAAGGGAGTTTTTCTGTCAGTGCTTAGGTACAGCCTCACAGTGGTAAAGTTGCAAGAAACTGGCGATTTCAGTGTATGTGAAAAACAGCAATGAAAGGAAATTCAGTACGTCAGGTGTATGACCTGTAGTGTCGTCTTTGAGATACACTAATATTATAAATAGATCATAAAAAAATCGCCCTTGTTGTGGCTGCACCTGTGTAAACAATATTATCGATACGAAAACTGAAATGCCTTCAGAGTACTTTTGGATTTATGGGGCAAACAGTGAGGCAGAAATATAGTCAACGTAATCACAACGCCAACGGTAAAAGTGCTGCAGTATCATTGGCGTTAAAGGGTAATTAAAATTAGATTGACAAAGTTAAGAATGCTGAGTGCAGTTAACACGTTCCTCTTGCTGTACTCTGCTGTTTCCCTTAGACTCACTGGGACCCACCGGTACTAAAAAAAAAAAAAAAAAAAAAAAAAAACTCCAAACTGTTTTGCATGTTTCAGAATCATTTGGAATATGTATAATTCAAATCAAACGCGAGGGACGAAGAGCATCAGAGATCACTGTCTCTCGTTGCCGTTATTTAGAGGATCTTAGAGAAGGCAGCCGCGGAACAGACAGAAAACAATTTTGGGAAATTTAGATACGACTGCGCTAATATTCGTGTGCTTGTGAATGTGGTCGTATTTGTAATGTTATAAAGTTACACATTCATGAAAAAAATCATTTTAAAATACATACATACTGAAAAATATATAATATATATATACAGTATATATATATTTATATATATGTATATATATATTTATATATATGTATATATAGTATATACATATATATGTATATATACATATATATATATATATCTACTGTAAAAACAGTATGAACTTCTGCTGGGGTCAAGAAAAAGCGTGGGGTAAGCAACCTCGTTTCCGCCGACTTGATGAGAAACCTCAAGGCTGTACCTTTGGCCCACCCTCCAAAGGGGGAAAAGGTCATATGGTGAAATACAGGCATGCATTCAATATACATACATACAAAACACACACACACATATATATAATGATACTTATTTAAAAATAATGCATTGGTGACCGAACGAAGCAGTAGTAACGACGAGGTAGTCTCGTCACAGATCTCCTCTACTGTAGTCAGTCACCTCTGATATTTCAAAATGAAATGAATATGACAGAGGGAAGAACAGGAATAACTGTGTGAATAAATGTTTCTTTCATTCTTAACTGCTTCGAGATAATAAAAAAATGGATAAATATTGTAATGTGAACGATGCTAATGATATCATGTTCAGTTTTTGCGTTTTATCTCAACTGCGGTGGTGTATCAATATTGAGATTAAAACTTTACTTTAACATTCTAGCTTTTGCCGCCTTTCTTCTCTCTCTCTCTCTCTCACAAAGACAC
Organism: Macrobrachium rosenbergii; assembly: GCF_040412425.1. Classification (NCBI taxonomy): domain Eukaryota; kingdom Metazoa; phylum Arthropoda; class Malacostraca; order Decapoda; family Palaemonidae; genus Macrobrachium; species Macrobrachium rosenbergii. The sequence goes on from NC_089757.1 coordinate 19,166,792, forward strand.
ATACACACGCACAATATGTCCACGAATTTATTTATTTGCATATGCATAAATGCATATGTATATGAATCTGTATACCTACAGATGGATAAAGTGTGGAGGCGAGAGAAGTTTCAAAGGAATTGACAAGAGGAATAGTTTTTCCATTGCATAAAGGTAAAGGTAATAAAAGCGACTGGGAATACTGTCCGATAGAAGCATAAAATTAAAAAAACACCCCAGTAGAAAATGGGTATGGTATGAACTTGACAGAGAAAGTAAAACATACGACAGAAGGCTTTATGAGGGATTCACAGAATGTATTTAGACAAGGATTAGAGAGTGTGAATCCAATGTTAGTTATTAAAAAATATGTGGAAGGTCTGAAAAACGAGAAAAATCTGTATGTGGCTTCCATGGACTCAGAAAAGCTTATGACAGAACTGACAGAGGCAACATGGAAGGTATTGAAGATGATTGTTATTGTCAGTAATAATAAAATGTCTAACTAGACAACTGAATCGACATTCTTGATTCTCATCGGGCTGGCCAGAAGGAGCAGTTCTTAAGAAATGTATTTGATATTGCTAATAAATCACAGCTTAAGAAATGTCGATTGCGTAAACTGATATTGTTGAAGACTGACAAAATGTCTTTCATGGATTTGTTTCCTGAACCTGACATTCATTGCCGGTTGTGGAAGTGGACAGTCACATCAAATAAGACTGTCCACTTTTACAGAAGATTATGAAGTTTAGAGCGCTTAAAGGTTACCATGATGTGAGAGCTGGTTATGAGTATACGAAAACGGAAACACGGAAAATGGAACAATGAATGTATGTTAATATTTAGAAGTTAATATAACAAATATAGGTATGATGAGAGAAGAGGTTGGGAATAGGTGAATCAATTAAGGTGTATGCTAGAGATTAGGAAACACCTATGTGAGTCAGGGAAGGAATATACGAAGGTGGGAATGCACAGAAAGGGTGGGAAATGCGAAGAACTATCAAGTAAAAAAATAAATAAATAAATAAAAACGAACCGAAGTTTCTTCGGCGCAATCGAGTTTTCTGTACAGCCTCTACAGTGTATAATCATGGCCACCGGAAATAGATCTATCTTTCGGTGTCCTCGGTATAATGCTGTATGAAACTTTAACCACAGCCCGGTGGTGGCCTATCCTATATCGATGCCAGAAGCACGACTAGGGCTAATTTTAACCTTAAATAAAATAAAACTACTGAGGCTAGTGGGCTGCAATTTGGTATGTTTGATGATTGTAGGGTGGATAATCAACATACAAATTTGCAGCCCTCTAGCCTCAGTAGTTTTTAAGATCTGTGGGCGGACAGAAAAAGTGCGGACGGACAGACAAATAGCCATCTCAATAGTTTTCTTTTACAGAAAACTAAAATAGCTGAATAGATGGCATAAAGGAGCTATTGGAAATGAAGGGCTTACTACTCAGGAAGTGATTACATGAAAGATATAGGTAAATGGCATTGTGTATGTACTGTTTCGACATACTGCTGATGAGCCTCCTGTAAGAAGTATGAAGCAGCTAACGTTCTGGGGTGCACCTCCGATTCAATAAATAAAATATGAATGTGGCAGTGACCGTTATGCTGTTTCTTATACTTTCTTTTTTCTGGAACCAGCACCTGTTATCAATAAGAATTAATGTTGAAAAATACGTTTACTTAATTAAACCCTTGTAAAACTTATAGAATTCTTCACCTTCATAATATGAATTCCTGAGAATTTCAAAAGTTATGTTTTGATTTTCAACAAAATTATTTTGACAAGTTACGCCGAGAGCAAATAATTGGCTCGGTTCATGATTGTGTCCACAGTACAAGTGTCAGAGAACAGGACGATTTGCAAATTACCTGTCACGAATGTCGTGCAGTGCGAATCGGGTCTGATTAATTTGTGTGAATATATTAAGAGGATGATTTCGGAAAGTTAAAAATAACTGCAATATTTTTGTAGTAGACAGTGTTATCGTATCTCATTAATACAAAAGTAATTCGAACTAGATCTACTTTATAAACAAAGATTGAGCGAACTGGATCTGTTTTCTGAATAATGTTTTTGTGAAATATGTCTGTTATGTAAACAGAAGTTGAGTGAATTATATTTATTTTGGATAAGTGGGTGAATAACACCTCTTTAAACTAAAGTTCGACACATTAGATCAACGCAGTTATTTCCTGAATACGTTTTTTGAGAACTCAAAAGACTTAGTGTTAAGCAACATCTTATTTACATACAACTAAATTATAATACATATCAGGTATTTCCCAGCTTTAAGTAAATGCGTCATTGTATAAGAACAATACATAAAAATGAAAAATAGTATTTATTTGACCAGAAATGTCAGCGAAACGAATTAACGAAAACATGCAAAATTAATTGCCTTCAAACTTGATACAAAGTCATTGCAGATGTCATTTCAACAAGCATTTACGGAAAGCGGGGAATAAGGGAGTGAAAAATAACAGTGATGAATGTGAAGTGTCATGTCAGAAAAAAAAATTGTAAGCTATAAAACAGAATAAACGAGACTCCTCTCATTAATATTTCTCGTAAAATGAATGACAAAAGCCAAAAAGTAAGAGGATATATCTGAACATATAACTCATCTAAAAAATAAAATCTAAGATATTCCTACAATAATGGAACACAATACGAATAAAAGTGTTTGAATGAATTACCCATGACGAAAATACTTACGCAACTCCCCAAAATCGACATAAAAACAGAGCGCTTTTAGCACGGCCACTGATCAATTACAAGCCTGTCAATAGCTGAAAGAACTAATTACCGCGGCAGTTCAAACTTAAATTAAAAGTGAATCGCTGGTTTCTCTCGCCGACGAAAAACCAGCGCCCGTGAAGCGCAAGTGAGGTCGTCCAGTCTACCAAAAGCTATTAGAAGTTCATGGATTCTACATGCTGAGACCCACGCTGTGAAGGTACTGTGTCGCTCTTATTTCTGTATTTTAAAAGGTCAACGGTCTCCGTTTTTTTCTCTCTCTCTTTCTATTATCGTCATTATTACTCTATCATTTGTCTTTGTCTATAATGACCTTCAAAATATTTCTCCCTATCTCTTTCTCTGTCTTTGTCGACTCCAATCTTCCTCCCATCTTCCTCTCCATATCAACCGCCCCTGTCTCTATAATTCTCTGCCTCAAACTTTATCTCTAACCTCCCGTCACGCATCTCAAATTAACCCCTCTCTCTTTCTTTTCATAAATAATATTCAAAGAAGCATCATTGCGTTCCAATAAGCTATACAAGAACGTAAAATGATTTCCATGATTATATAAAACACTGAGCATTAACAACGTTCCATGTGTAATCACCCCTGTGCCAATCACTCCACAAAAAAAAAAAAAAATGGGTTTCAGAGGTAAGAAACCAGCCATGCCGTGTTTCCACAGTCGTTTGAGCTTAGCACAGTACTTTAGTGGCATGAAACTTAAAAAAAAAAAAAAACAGAAAACTGTTCACATATGCTAAACTTCTTTAAATGTAATTTGTGGGTAACCAATGTTATTAGAAGTACGTCCGTAAAAATGCCACTGAGTAGAATGACACACACACATATACGTGATTATATATATATATATATATATATATATATATATATATATATATATATATATATATATATATATATATATATATGTGTGTGTGTGTGTGTGTGTGTGTGTGTGTGTGTGTGTGTGTGTGTGTGTGTGTGTGAACATTAAGCTGCAAATGTCGTTTAGTACTCAACTCGCTCTGCCTCGGAAATAATACCGAAGGGGAATTATACTCCAAAGTGTCAGTGCAGCCGTTGATACTTGCTGGGCGGTGGATCGAGTTCGCCAGGCGACGAACCACTTGTCAATTATAATTCCGCTTCGCCACCAACCTTGACCAAACCATCTCAAACAATCTGATCTATCCTTTCACGTACTCTACCTTTCTTTTTACCAGTTCTTCATTCTTCACATTTCTCACCCTTTCAATATATATCCACCTTCATACATTCTTATCCTGGCTTCCATAGATATTTTCCAATCTTGAGCACATACGCCTGCTAAGTTATGTATATCTTAGTTTAACCAGACCACTGAGCTAGTTAACAGCTCTCCTAGGGCTGGCCTGAAGGATTAGATTTATTTTTACGTGGCTAAGAACCAACTGGTTACCTAGCAATGGGACCTACAGCTTATTGTGGAATCCGAACCACATTATGACAAGAAATGAATTTCTATCACCAGAAATAAAGTCCTCTAATTCTTCATTCTTGACTGCTTCACCTATTCCCACCCGCTCTCTCATCTTACCATGATTTGTTAAAGTTACTTCTGTTAATATTCTTTATTCCATCTTCCTGGTTTCCATTCACTTATAATCTTATTCATGGAATCTTTTAACCGCTCCCAATTTCATAATCTTCTTCGGCGCAATCGAGTTTTCTGTATAGCGTATAATGCTGTATGAAACTTTCAGTCACGGCCCATGGAACTCTTAGCCGCGGCCCATGAAACCCAGCCACGGTCCGGTGGTGGCCTGTGTTGTTGGTACCTATAGCACTGCCAGAAGTACGATCATGAATAAATTTAACCTTATATGAAATAAAAACTGCTGAGGCTAGAGGGCTGCAATTTGGTATGTTTGATAAGTGGAGGGTTGATGATCAACATACCAATTTGCAGCCCTCTAGCCTCGGTAGTTTTTAAGATCTGATGGCGGACAGAAAAAGTGCGGACGGACAGACAGCCATTTTTACAGAAAACTAAAATGGGCAGTCATATTATAACGCTTCGGTCCAGTTTTAAACCAACAGTATATATCAGGTTTTAGAAACAAACCCACGAAAGACATCTTCAACAATATCAGTTTACGAAATCGTTAAATTCTTAAGATGTGATTCATTTGTAACATCTAACACATTTGTTAAAAACAATTCCTTCTGGCCAACCCGATGAGAATCAAGAATATTGATTCGGTGGTCTGGTAAAACATCTTATTAATATAAATAACATTCATCTTCAATACCTTCCATGTTGCCTCTGCCAGTTATGTCATAAGCCTCACTAAGTTCATATAATCCACATACAGATTTTTTCACTTTATTCAAAACTTCGACATATTTTTTTATTAACTAACACTAGATTCACACTCGCTAATCCTTATCTAAAGCCATTCTGTGAATCCCTCACAGAGACTTCAGTCATATGTTTTACTTTCTCAGGTTCATATCATGCCCATTCTTTACGGTGTTTGTTAATCGTATGCCTCTATCGGACAGTATTTCCAGTTGCTTTTATAACCTTTACCTTTATGCAGTGGAAAACTAATCCTTCCAATTCCTTTGAAACATTTCTCACCTCCATACTTTATCCATCAATAGGTATACAGATTCATATACATATGCACTTATTCATAAGCAAATAGATAAATTCGTAGGCATATTGTGCGTGTGCTATGTGTGTGTGTGTGTGTGTATGTGCGTTTGCATGAAGCAGGGAGAGAAAAAGACGGCAAGAGCTAGGATGTTAAAGTAAGTTTAATCATAATTTTGTTACGCCACTGCAGTCGAGATAAAACGCAAAAACTGAACATGATATCTTTAGCATCGTTCACATTACAATATTCATCCATTTATTTTTTTCATTATCTCGAAGCAGTTAAAAATGAAAGAAACATTTATACACAAATTTTTTCCTGTTCTTCCCTCTGTCATTTTCATTTCATTTTGAAATATCAGAGGTGACTGACTAGAGGAGATCTGTGACGAGACTACCTCGTCGTCACCATTGCTTTGGTCGGTCACCAATGCATTGTTTATAAATAACTATCCACATATATATATATATATATATATATATATATATATATATATATATATATATATATATATATATATATATATATATATACATACATACATATATATATATATATATATATATATATATATATATATATATATATATATATATATATATATATATACATATATACATACATACATAATCTGCGTGCGTGTACATTATGTGTATGACTGTTGGCATATAAGTAATTCACTGAACGGCCTTCTCTCCTTTGGAAGAGGTGGGCCAGAAGGGTATGGTCCTCAGTAAGTCTTTTGGAATGAGGTTGATTACCCCACGCCTTTTTTTTTTATTTTATTTGCTTTTTGACTCCAACAGAGGATCATATCCATTTATCCATTATATGAGTATTTAAATATATATATATATATATATATATATATATATATATATATATATATATATATATATATATATATATATATATATATATATATTCCTCATTTCAAGTGCGGATGGAGCTTCATGAGTAGAATATTTTTCACCAGTTTGCCATGTTTAGTTTTTTATCACGCCATAAAAAACAGAAAAATTTTATTAAAGTTATTTAGATATCTCACGATTCATAACTCATGATTTTTTTATATTTGCAAATTTTTTATTTATTTATTTATTTTTTTTTTTTTAGGAAATTTGAGCTCTTCTGGCATAGCAATTGCAACAAAATTCACAAGCACAGGAATGTGAACCTAATCGTATTCAAATTTCCCGATATTTTCAGTCTGGGCTCCGGCTGCTCTCGAAAACTGTTTCGAAAATCCAAGGCAATGACAGTGATCTATGATGCCCGGTGGCCGGTATGTAAACTCCTGGTTTTTTGATCCAGGTAACTCGATCCCGGTATTTTGACTCCGGGTAAATTGAGGTCCGGTTTCGGTAACACCCAGTAATTTGACACCCAAAATAACCAAATAGCTTATTTAGGAAGCATATACATTTTCTTTAAATAGCTTAGAGCAATTACCTTATTTAGGAAATGGAAACTACATAAACTGTTTAGTAAGTTGGAGGCTTAGTTTACATATAATTTTTTCAATTCAAGTAGGCCTATATCAGTAACATTTGGCAGTCGCTCAAAGATATTTAAAAAATATATACGTTGCCTAAATAAGCTATTTGTTTATTTTAGGTGTCAAATTCGCTGGTGTTAACGAAACCGATCAAAGTCCTGGGAGTCAAAGCACCTAGACCATGATGCTCTTCGTCCCTCACGTTTGGTATGAATTTTGTATATTTCAGATGATTCTGAAACTTATAAAGCGCTTTGCAGCGCTTTGCAGCCTTGTTTTTGAATAGCAATGGGTCCCAATGAGTCCAAGTAAATCAAGAGTCAGAAGAGCACGATAACTGCACTTATCATTCGAACAGAAAACTCCTTATTCGAGTTAATGTTAATGTTTGTATATATAAAATGTCACGGTGATGTGATAAAAATTTAATATATATATACATATATATATATATATATATATATATATATATATATATATATATATATATATATATATATATATATATATATATATATATATATATATATATATATATATATATATATATATATATATATATATATATATATATATATATATATATATATATATATAGCTACACCTATGGAGACAATACTTCTTTAATCTCCTGAATCTCCTCTTATCCTCAAGACATTTTTTACTCTTTTGCTGATGGGTGTTTTAGCCATTTACCCGTGGCCAACCTGAAGATGGGTAAAAAAGTTATCGGGAGAGGAGAACGAACTGGAACAACACAGCAACGATTATTGTCTTTTTCTTAAAAGTTTTACCCTTGAAGAGGTGTTGCCCTGAAATAACGAGCGCCGTTACTGAAATTCGGAAGGGCAGCGTTATCTAAAGCCATTCATTTCAAAGGGAAAAGGCGTATAATACATGAATATAATATATATACATATGTATATGTCTACACACATATGTATATTTATATATATACACACATATATATGTATATATATACATATATATCTGTTTAAGATGATAATAAGACAAAAACACTCAATACCTTTTATCAAACGAGTTTGCATTTGTCTTGACCAACTAGTAGTACTCAGGTTACATTTTATTCCTTTGGGAGATATGTCTGGCGAAACTTAATGAGGTTTCTTTGTCTTAATCTTTTATTTATTTACTCTCTATTTAACAGTTGTCTTGACAAACAATTTATCGGAGTCCTAGCGGTGAAGGTGTTTTACGCATAGTTTAACGCATGGTTTTTACTGGGAGACATCTTTCAGCTTGGTGTAATATGATTGCTATTAAAGTCGACACTTCTCTGCTACAAGTCGTGGTCGTCTTCTTCTTCTTCTTCTTTAATTCCGGACAGTGCTCTGGGGATACTCCTTCTTTGCAAATTATTTGCAGCTGAGGGTTGCTCCTTATTAATAATAATAATAATAATAATAATAATAATAATAATAATAATAATAATAATAATAACAATTACACTGACTTATTTTTCACCTCAGCTATGAGAGCCTTTCCAATGAGATATATTTATATAAATATCAGAAAGAGAGAGAGAGAGAGAGAGAGAGAGAGAGAGAGAGAGAGAGAGAGAGAGAGAGAGAGAAATGAAACATGGCAATTATATGAGCCAAATGAACGCGCGCCATTTAAGACGGCTTAACATGCCCAGGGAACCCGGCACGCCGCCGGCGGCTCTCAAAGTAAACCCATGTGGCCATACCACAGTCCTTTAACCCCTTAAGATCTCGACGATTGATCTTGTTTAGTTGATGATCACAGCTAGACGCCTAGGTTAAAGTGGATGGAGCCACTCACTGGGCTTACCGGAGAGAGTATACAAATATATCGAGTGAAAAGATAATCTCTTTGGATCAACTCCCAGAAACAACATGAAAGGGGCATGGATCAAAGGTAAGGGGTGGCGGTTGATTGAGGCGACGTTGATACTTGAGTGTACGATTATCCTGAGCCATTAACGTGTCTGTGATATATTCATGAGTATTATCTTTTATTTCGTCAATCTTGTGTTAGAAGTGACGTTATATTGCTATTTGGACCTTATTTACTTATTTTCAGGAGGGTTCACTGCTTTTTAGGAACGTTCGCTGCTTTTAATCCTGCTACTACTATCACTGCTGCTGCTGCTATCTTCAGGTAGCATTTGCTGCAAATAATACTGTTCCTGCTTCTGGTATTACCATTAACGTATTTTCCACACGAGTGTTCAAGAGGAAAATGTTCCAATAAAATTTAACATAATGTCCGTGACACTGGGTACATTGAGCGTTTGAAAACAATTTTCATCTAAAATTCCGCTCTCCAATGCTTTTAGACCTCTCTCTCTCTCTCTCTCTCTCTCTCTCTCTCTCTCTCTCTCTCTCTCTCTCTCCTCCGGATCCAATCAGGTCCCTCTCTTTTGGATCAAAGTTCTTTTTTTATTGAAAATAAAACCTGAAATATTCTACAATAGGTAAGTAATTAGTAATGTACTTTTCTGCTATTTGTTGACTGCCGGACCATAGCATTACGCGCTCACATACAGACACACACACACACACGAACACACGCGTGTATGGGTGTGTATGTGTATATGATATAAAATATGGGTAATTTATGGAAACGTTCCTTTTGTGCCATAACGTTTCTACGTGTCACGCCCATTCACCCAGTAAAATAGTGCCTGTAATCTTTACCTTCCTTAACTCAAAAGACATTTTACTTACAAAGGATGAGCTTATTATTTCCTTGATGGAAACAGTAAACTAAACTACAATAAAGAACATAAAAACCATTCTTCAAGAAATCTTTGCATCTGTGACTTTTATTACCTGGGGGCAGCGGAGAACGCCGACCGTCCCCTCTTTCTGAAGCCTGGCAGATCCTAACTTTTGACAATTAAATGCAAACGAAATAGGCATTCATTGTCAGCCTGCCTTTCATCTCCGAGACAGGGCAAGGAACAAAATCCTCCACAACTCTCAGCAATCAACAAAGGAAGAAGAAGAAGAAAAAAATTCTTGCGAGAAAATGACAGCGGAATGATTCTGAAGTACAGGGGCTACCGACCAGGACTCTCTCATAGAATGAGTGGGTCCTGTTGCCGACGAGCAATTCTTCAATGCCTCGGTACATCTTCCTGGCAAAAGTAGGAAGAAAGACCTTCCTGTCTTGTATTAGCGTACGAAACTGGCTGCTCTACTCACGTGATTCACGTTCAAAGCTTGGCACGAGAAAGATCGCAGATATGACATCAAAAGTAAACTTGGTTTGTTAAAGCTTCTTTACTTTTATACTTACACAACAGTACCGTAATGAACGATTCCAAGAGTCGCCAAAGTGGATTACGTTAGGCTGACTTACCTATTATCTGATTTCTTTCGGATTATCTTTGTTAAATAATACAAAATAGTCCTCAGAAAAGTTATCCCTAGGGATTTAGGATTTACTAGGAAAAATACTTATGATGTTTCAAGAAGACAAGAGAGCTACTCTCTCCTCCCTTTCTCTTCGTAAAGCTGTCAAAAAGTTAGAGGAAACCAACTGACTCTTTTCTTCATTATTTCTTGTGTGAATTTATTTCAAGTATGTATATATATATATATATATATATATATATATATATATATATATATATATATATATATATATATGATTTTATTAAAAACGTTTTTATTTGCAAACATTAATATAATAGAACTCGGCCCACCGACAGCAGAAACCTCCGAGTTCAGTGACCAGTAATTTTTACATATATATATATATATATATATATATATATATATATATATATATATATATATATATATATATATATATATATATATATAGAGAGAGAGAGAGAGAGAGAGAGAGAGAGAGAGAGAGATATTCTTCCTACACATATTCCATATATTTATATAATATATACAATGCACACACACACACACACACACACATATATATATATATATATATATATATATATATATATATATATATATATATATATATGTGTGTGTGTGTGTGTGTGTGTGGAAAGGAATTTTCTAGGTGTTCTTAGATGTTACGAACAAAAACGGAAAATAAAAATGATACTCAGTGTGTTACACTTTTAACGCTGCAACAATATCCCTATGCTATTTTAATTTCTTTAAATGCTATTTTACCTACGAAGATTCAGCCTGTCATTCCCTTAACGAACAGTGCATAACAACACGCAAAATTCAATTCTTCAAGGAATCTCTGAACCATCTGTTTGTGGTTAATTAATGTCCAAGCGAAACGCCATCCATCTCTGCTGCAGAGGCTTTGCAGGTCCTTATTACTTTGGCAGTTAATTTCAAACGGAACAGGCATTCTTTGTTAACCTAGTTTTCATTTTCCGAGACAAAGCAGGAACAAAGTCCCCTACAGATCTCTGCAACAAACAAAAAATAAAATTCTGCGGCAAACAGGATAGCTTTGTGGATACCAACAAATAGCCATTAACTAAAGTCACACTTTATCCTGACGGAGAAACCAGGGCCATCTCATGCAGCATAATTTCTCCTGCCTCACTATTTTCATGTGGTGTCTTTGTAGACAGGACACTCCTAGAATGACCTCCGTTCAAGCATTTAATGTAACAGATCGGAAATATGTTGAACTTATTCCCGCCTCTCCTGCTAGCCCTGATATCCTAAACCCGCAAAGGTTAACTTTGTTAATTGTTCCTGAGAGCTCATTTACTTTTATGCGTATGTAACTGAAATTTGTGCTTCAAAGGCACGCTGTATCTTGACAACGTCAGGATTGACAGCACTGAAATTATTTCTGACCAGATTTATTGTACCTTTTATTTTCTTTTAGAAAACCAAACCAAACAAAGGATGCACAGAGTCACGGAATGACAGAATTATCCTCTGAGTTATAAACTAAGCTTCTTTGCATGTCGAACCCGAGTCTTAAGACTGTCCTTTTTCCCCCTGCAGATTATAGCTTTAGTTGGATAACGTACTGAAGTTGTCTGTATAGTAGGCAGAGGTTCTCTCTACTGCTTTATTTCGAGTAGGAAAACGCTCTTCTCTCTCATATACTGTCGCAGAGTCTCTCTCTCTCTCTCTCTCTCTCTCTCTCTCTCTCTCTCTCTCTCTCTCTCTCTCTCTCTAATGCTATTAAAATGATGAGTAAAATCATGAGGCAACGGAAAGACTTCACGAATAAAACTGAAGTTTTATCATATTTTGTGAGATGGTTCTGCAGCTGTAAAATATTGTATGTGAAATCAGCATATGCACGTGTATGTACAGAATACCCTGCTAATTAACGGCTGTCGAGGAGACAGGTTTGTGCCTATCCAGGAGGGGCAAGGCATAACCAGCTCAAGAGTGATTTAAAACTAGAATAAAAAAAAAAAAACAGTGCACCATAATTGCAACTCGCGCCTTGTGCAAACAATATATACGCAAAAACGGAAGGTTGTGTTCTTCGAATTCACTTGCTTTAAGCAGAAACAGTTTGAATCTCTCTCTCTCTCTCTCTCTCTCTCTCTCTCTCTCTCTCTCTCTCTCTCTCTCTCTCTCTCTCTCTCTCTCCACAACATATCAAGAGCAATAACGAAAAGGACTAACTTCAGAGAAGAAGACATACATTCTACTCACCGATTCACAAAGCGAGCTGAACAAAACGAGATCTTCTGTATTAAACGAGGCATAACCACGCGGCAACGCCAAAGTTGATGCCTTCAAAGGCAGACAATTGGCGCACCTGCAAGATCTAGAGTCTGAACAGAACTTCCGTTACTATTCAGGGACCCTTCATCCTCGGGAGGTCATTTACTCCTCTTGGTTCAAGTGGGTGCAGGTGAATAACCACTTGCTCGAAGAAGTGCATATTTGTAAGTGAAACTGACAGCTTCCTTTGTAGAAGCCTTATCTGCTTTCTGGCAAGACTCGATTTTCACCATTTTACTGCCTCTGATTAATGGTTCCTTGGTGTTCATTTCTGGTAGACAGCAGTTGGGGTTCTTCCTACCCTCTCAAAGTCCCCATAAAATTGCCAACGTGCAGAAATAAAATATAAAGCAAATTATGAGCTTGTAAACTTGCCATATTGAAGCAAATTTCGCCTATTTCTATAAAGAGGCACAGGAAATTCTTAATATCTTATTGTATATTGACTAACATATTTGGTTTTTAGAGCGGACATTGGCTTTGACATCAATGATATTACATCACTTATTCGTGTGAGCATGAGATCACTGCCCTAACACTACCACTCACTTCTTACAGCCTAATCTACCAACTAAATAGTATTTGTAATTACCATTTAAAGTTAAATAAGAAAAACGCAGAAATGGAAAGGGACTCTTCGTTATGGCAGTCAGAATATATTTTGTACATAATTCTAAAGCTGTTTGGGCAGAGATTTTCTAGTCGTTGCTACCACACTGCACCGATATTGATTTCCTTATTTGGCTGCCTTATCATAGGATATTTTACATATGGTGGTTCTGAAGTTATATACTTGTTGACAATGGCATTACAGTACTTCCAGAGTTAATACTATTAAGCACTTTTTCGGACCACAAAGCTAAAATTCCCAAGTCTCACATTTTCTCGTCTGTATATAGTGAACAAACCTTAGTAAACATCAGTGACAAGTTTCAAGATACACCGATTATTTAGGAAGTGCAGAATAAATACCTGCAAAGCCTCATGTTACACTCAGAGTGGAAAGAATAACCACAGAATCAAAAATTCACTTGAAAAAGTAACAAATTCATCCCAGCCTGCTGACGGTACAACACGGCATTGGTGGCATTATACCTGAATTTCAAACAACAGGCTTCAAATCTGTTGATACCGAGTCTCCAGCCAAGCTCAAATTCTTGAATATCCTGATGTTCATTTGGGAACGAACAAAGTGCAAAAACAATTAAGCCAAGCACAATTTCGAAAAATTTCTTTAATCATAAATACTAAGCAAAATAATACTACGACGCCACCTACTTTAGAAAGCCCAAACTGACGCAGTTAATCGCGCTTCAAAATAAAAACTGCAAGAGACCGCAGACAACCTGTCATCTCTTGTAAGGTTTAACATATGAGTAATCAATCATCAGTAAGCAGTTTCACATGATTAGGATTTATGAGATATCACTAAGACCAAAACCTTCAAAGAGGATGATTGCAAGTGGCTCATCACTAATTACAATTTATAATTAAAAGATTTCACATCAGAAGATACAGACCAGATATGGGCATCTTTCTGGCAAGAAAGTTATTCAGTCTTTGAGGTTACTGTTGAAGAATGAAAAATTCTCTTACCGAATTAAAGAATATTAGAATACTGTGCTCTCCTCTCATGACATACAGTGTATGGGAGTTCTTATGTTTCCAAGTCGTCATTTTACAGATGACAAATTCGTTTCCTTGTAGCCTGGACTATCTTTCTGAAAATACGGCCTTACTAAAAATATCACCTACTTATCAAACTCATTATGATATCATTACAGTGTGTGTATATATATATATATATATGTATATATATATATATATATATATATATATATATATATATATATATATATATATAAATATGTATGTATATATTATATGTATATATATATATATATATGTATATATATATATATATATATATATATATATATATATAATTATATATGTATATATAATTGGGGAATGGGGAATGAAGTCGTATAATTTAGCATTCTCTCTTTTGTTGGAAATAGAAGAGTTATTTATTTAATAGTAAACATTGCCATGAAGTACTTCCTGACAGATTAGACCATTTCAACTCTCATTTCACACTCTAGGGTCATACATTACGTTCATTATTACAAAAGTAATAAAAGCCGCAAAGATTTCAATAACCATAACGATAACGGATCGATCAGGTCATAGATGACATCTAGAAAACAAAATTCGAACGGAAAGCTTTCCAAATTTATTCCATTGATTTTTTTTTTTTTTCGGAGACTATAATAATGACTAAAGCAAAAATTTAGATGAAAGCATTTTCAAAAAGCTGAAAATATAATAAATATAAAACTTATCATCTGAAGTGTTTCTAAATTTCCACCTAACGTATTATGGCTGCGACACAGTGGACGAGCTAAGGCCATTAAACAGCGTCGAAAATGATGCTGATCATTCTATTTGTGACCGACTGTGATTTGGCAGCCGTCCAGATGAGTCTTTGTATGCAGAACATTCTTTTCCATCATTTATGACATTTGTCAAATGTATGCCGTCAATCAATGTCACAAGACAAGCAACAGCATTACTATATACGTCTTTGGTTGTAATATAAACGTCCGTGCTTCCTTCTTGATTTAATTCATTGTCTCAGTACCTTAAAAGAATTTTTTTAAATAATCATTTATTACTAACCTCGCTCTTAAACGTTTAAAAGCATACACTGCGACACACATGTTTGTCTCAACGCAGTTAATCTTGGCGAGACAAATGTTGAATTTGGCGTCTGCAGAACGCGGAAATTAGATAAA
>NC_089757.1:19187155-19194655 GCF_040412425.1 Macrobrachium rosenbergii
CGAGTTCGAGTCTCCGGCCGGCTAATAAAGAGTTAGAGGAATTTATTTCTGGTGACAGAAATCCATTTCTCGCTGTAATGTGGTTCGGATTCCACAATAAGCTGTAGTCTCGTTGCTAAGTAACCAACTGGTTCTTAGCCACGTAAAATAAGTCTAATCCTTCAGGCCAGCCCTAGGTGAGCTGTTAATCAGCTCAGTGGTCTGGTAAAACTAAGGTATACTTTTTACACAGTTTTCCCTGGTTAAGAGAACTTCTTACTAAATTCGTTCAAGAATACTGTATGGATAACAAATTTCTATAGTTTTCTTTTAGGGGTCACTGATCAAACCGGCTAAGTATGAACATGGGTCTCCCCTTGACCTTAACAAAATTATGACAAGGTCATTTCAAGGGAACAACCTAACCTAAACTAATCAAACATAAGGCAGACTTTACACCCTACTGGACGATACTAATATTATATGATATATCAATGTTGGTAGCAGTTCGTACATATCTAATATGAATGGACACCCTTTAATAAGTAAGTGGATGTATCTATGGTGCATCACTATATTGTGACAGGAAATAAAGAGTAAAAGGCCACAATAATGTAAGTGAGACTATATTTTTTTTTTTTTCTCCAAAATACAAAGTAAAAAAAAAAAAAAAAAAATGGAAGAGTTGGCTGAAGAGGACCGTTGTGCAAACGGTCGAAAGCTCCCTCCCACCATCCCTTGTCTGTTAACCCTTTTTTTTTTTTTTTTTTTGTATTTTGGATAAAAATACAGTCTCTCATTTACATCATTGTGGCCTTTTACTCTTTAAGTGGATGTATATCACTAGTAATATTAGTGGGATATGAGCATACAAAAATGCTAAATTTAACTTGAGACGTTCAACTTTATTTACTACACATATAATTTCTTGAATTAAAGAAACACACGAGTTCTCTCAGTGGGAAGATGCAATATAATATATCGGTATTGATTTCAACACTTTTGTTGCTAAAATTAACTTTACCACTTTCTGAGAACTTTACTACATTCTCTCCGATGTTAGGTGAGACATTTCCCCGACGATTTCAACGAACTTTTCTTTGAAGACTAAAATAACATTCTCCTCAACATTAAAAAAATTAAAGCATGTCCTAAATTTTAAACAACATTCTTTTCAAAATTTTAAAAACATTCTTTCCGTAAAAAACATTCTTTTCCGAAGTCTGAAATAATAACATTCTCTGCGAAGTTTTCCAGAGGAAAATTCCGGGCAGGGGCTGAATAATAACGTCATTTCACGGCTTGCTGAATAAACTAAAAAAGAAGACGCCTAAGTATTTTGGAGGTCATAAATGACTTGGGCATTAAATTACGAGCTTAGACTTTAATTAGGCCCGGCGATGGCTGTCTCCAGAGCTTACTAAAACTTAACGTATTGCTTGTACCCATCAGCATCTGTCTATATAATTCATACTTAAACGAGCATGGAAAGGGGATGTCTGCTGTGCTAACGGCAACAATTTTACCTTGCCCATAAATCTTTTCGTAACCACAGTCAACAGAACGTATATTTAGCATGAACACAGACGTCTACTTTAAAGCTGATGTTCTATAACATCTAAATGTCTCATAAATTCAATAAAATCATGACGTTTTCATTCTATAAAATGTAATGTTATGTTAATGTAAATAGCCATGATGGTAATAGGATTTATTTGGCTGGCAGTAAAGAGCGTCATTATCACGGTACCAGGCATTTTTGACAAACGAAATAGCATCCATAATGAGAGGAAGTATGATGACTGGCTTCTGGGTGAAATACAGATGTCAAACAAACAGTTAAAAAAAGGGCTTAGTCTTTTTATTCAGGATCTTCTGTTGCAATTAGAGTCGTGTCAAAGAAATTTATCGTCTAGGATTTACGGGATAGTTGCATAGACGATAAATTTAGAAGTAATCTGAAGTCTTCAATAGAAAACATTTTGACATGTTACAAGTCATTCTAAAGCCAAAAATCCACTTACAACAGGGTCTCTTTTTAAATTTAAGGATAGAATCTGCCCAATAATGCAATCATCAGTCATATATAAATATACTTGCCCCAGATGTAATTTGGGGACTTACGTGGATCGACTAAAAGATTGCTGAGGTCAGAGCAGATTCACATAAAGGTGTTAGTCATCGTACAGGTTGCAGATTGTCCAATCCAGAATTTTCTAATATCAGAAACCATTCAAATATATGTAATACTAGTATTAATTAGGAGAGCTGTTAATCAGCTCACTGGTCTGGTAAAACTAAGGTATACTTATTTTCTTTGTTTTGGGCCAAACAAGTTATCCACACGAACTGCTCATTTTAGAATCGTTATTTATTAAGCAGCTAGTTCCTAAGTTGAACTCACACACCACCTCTGTACAGCTGTATCTGGCTTGAGCCAGTTTTCTTTGCCGTTTTCTTTTTCCCTTTTAGTCATTCAGTCCTCAACTTTTAGTCTAGCAGGCGCTTTTTCTGAATTTTCTTGTTTTAATGTATATTTATATAGCATGTTGAGACTCTCAAGCCGTTAGTTTTATTCCATGTATTGAATTTGTATATTTTCTCTTTTAGCCTTCATGATGTAACAATGTGGCACGAAATTCGTCGGCAAATAAATATCACCTATAGATGACCGACTGTCTCCTTGTCACCCTGTCCTGATATATGCCGTGGCCTGCTTGCGCCAACTTCTGTTCTCTCTCTCTCTCTCTCTCTCTCTATATATATATATATATATATATATACAGTATGCATACACATAATCATCAGCAGAAAGAGCCACTTCTGTTTATGAACAACAAAACACGATAAAAGAATACACCTCTACCCTCTAACGCCATGCCATTACGTTCTCCGATACCGCACAATCTGCAGGGCGCTGCAGCCATAAAAATAAGGTCGAGTAGCAACAGCAGGTGACCAAAATAACTGAAATATCAACATAAGAGAAAATAGAGGATTCTTCTGTTATGTTCTCTCGTTGGTAACTCGCCAGACAAGTGAGAATGCATTCAGCGAAGGGCCCTGACAGTAATCACGACGCCGAAACTATTGAGAAGAATGCAGGCCAGCATAGCAGAGAGACAGACAAAGTTCGCCTTCCTGCCAATATCGGGGGTATTTTACGGCACTTCATTTCCTTTTCCCGGCATCCTTATTTCCCCCCTTTTTTTGGGGAGGGTGAAATAGGGGAGAAATTATTGCTATTAATTGCTGCTAATGAGGCTGTTATTGACTGAGTCCTTCGTTTAATACGTGATATGTTTGTAATATATATACAGACAGACACACACACACAACATATATATATATATATATATATATATATATATATATATATATATATATATATATATATATATATATATATATATATATATATATAGTCTAATACAAGGAACCCATTAAAGCACCAAAAGGGCATAAATATTTTTGCAATATTTCGGAGACAGTGTCTCCGAAAATATAGCTATAACTTTCTACCCTTTTGGTGCTTTTAATGGGTTCCTTTATTAGATGGATTTCTGTTTAACAGAAAATATTTCATAGTCATATATATATATATATATATATATATATATATATATATATGTATATATATATATATATATATATATATATATATATATATATGTATATATAATGTGTTTGTGTGTGTGTGAGTGCGTGCGCGTGTGTGTGTAACAATTTTATTATTTTTTGTCGAAATACTCTATTCAGAAATCATGATCTTGTTTCTGGTATTCTCATTGGTAACAATAGATGGAACAAGACTAGAAGTCGTTTCAGTAAAGCAAAAATATTTTTTCGAATTTAAATACTGAACTGTTAATCAAACAGAACAGTCGTTGATCAAAGAATCTACTGATTATCTTAGAACTGGAATACAGATGCCCCATATTTGTCAAGGAAGATTTAACTTTATGTGTATGACGCTCAAATGGTCTAAAATTGCGGTTAAAATTTACGGTTACTGCCGAAAGCTTCTCGAAAGATGATGAAACTCAGTGAATAAAATTCACTTCAAATTTCGTTGATTTCATTTGGTTGAATTGGTATGACGTGCAAAATATGAAAAAATATATTCGACTCAAGTTCACTTAATATTTCACTAATTTCACTTCATTCACCCGAGTGTGAATAATGTTCAGAATATGCATAGGTCGTTGTAGACAAATTCACCTCAACGGAGTATGCATCGCATATAAAATACTTTCAAGGTGTACGAACTTTACACTTCAAAACGTTTTCCCTTATGTACCTTTCAGTCAATCCCCAGCAATGAAAACACGAGCTGTCGTGAATGTTTATGCATTTCCAGGTGAAAACGATGACATCGTCACCTATACCCAAGGGCACTTCCCTCTCCTTGTATTTTAATAGTTTACTTATAATTTTATCCATCTATTTATTGATTTGTTAATTTATGTTTTCATTTAATAACTGACCTCTTTTTATTCTGTATTCCCTATTGCCTTCTGTTACTTCTTTCAAATGAGCGCCATATTCTTTGGAAACTTGAATTTCAGGTTTCTTTTTCTGAATAATAATAATAATAATAATAATAATAATAATAATAATAATAATAATAATAATAATAATAATAATAATACTAATAATAATAATCATCTAAAATAGGAGACTCGGATTCAACACGAAAATCTTATCCAGGTGAGAAAAACATTCCACATTTTTAAAACTAATTATTTTTCTTAGAGACTATTTCAATTAATTTTCTCTTGTCGTGTACGCTTTTCATTAAAAATACCTACACACAATAAAAATATGCTGCAAAGAAAATAATGGCATTACATTTGACCTTTCGAAGAGTACATTCAAACACACACAACGCAGACGTGAAACATACATAGGTGCATTTACTAGTATATACCAGCATATACCTTTTATATACACAGTACATACATACACACACATATATATAAACTGTATATATATATATATATATATATATATATATATATATATATATATAATATATATATATATATATATATATATATATATATATATATATATATATATATATATATATATATATATATATATATATATATATATATATATATAAACTTTTATAATCTAAGGAACAATGATTTTAGGTATATTTTTAAAGGTATTCGGCAATGGCCTTAAATTGTTAGTCTGATATTATAGAATTTCAGAAAACATCTCTTACCGAAAAACTCAGATGAAAGGCAATCAGTGAAAAAATTGAAGATATCTGCATGTTTAATTTCTTTTATACTATAAAAAGTGCAAAACTAATTATGACTAGTAAATCATCATATGCTTGTGAATTTATTGTTCCTTAATGAACAACTGATCTATAAATAAACAAAACTACATGGACAAAATGAGTACAGTTATTATTATTTGTATCTTTATCTCTTCCAAACGCAGTTTTCACCCAAAATCTGACACAAGTTGTTGTCAGTCATGACTCCCACGTAATTAAAATCTTTATCTCCTCTAGGGAATCAAACACAAACAAATAAATAATGTCTAGTAACACTGACGATTCAAACTCACGCTAAAATAAGTAATCCGTGTATGCCAGTTGAATTCAAATACACTACATCAAGCAGATGAGTCCGACACGAAAAGCACACTTTTATGTATGCAATCACAGGATGTCAAATAATTTCTTACTTCCCTTGCCGTGCACACTTAGTAAAATAATATCATAAAACTACTTTCATCCACAACGGACGGCAGGGTTCAAGAGATATAAAAAGAAAAGAAGAAGAAAAAATTAGTAACGTTTCATTCCCGTCTCCACTGGAGTATAAACAGAATATGTTATATACTGTCTTGATGATCGTGACCTGATTTCATCACTTTCCTAAGGCGCTTTGCTGATAAATGTGAAGCAATGTTAATCTCTTATCACGTCAATTCTTAAAATACTCATAAAGTAAGAAAGCAGAAATATGTTTTTCTTATTACAACGGATTGGATACTGATGCCAATTTGACCTAGTTTGAAAATTAAAATTGTTGGAAGTATTACATTCGATTCTCATTACATAGCATCATTTTGCTAAGCAGCCTGTTCATGAATTTAAGTCGTTTTCCATGCCGAATCAGAGTGATCAAGTTTTGAAAATTTGCAAATCGCTTTCCCCGTAACGGCTGCCCAATTTGGCTGTATGACTCCCATGCAAAATCAGATTTTCTTGGCCTGTGTCTGACGTATTCAGCATTAGATCTCTCCAGAATAGTGTTCATATGCTAAAAGTAAAAGAATTTACAGTTTATGAAATCTGAATAAAATGGAAGAATCAGCTCACCTAGAAGCCATGAGGGCGAGTTGGTAAAATCAACGACGTCTGCTTTCATGAACTACGGGGATGTTGTGGGAATAAAACCTGGTATCTGAACGAAGTGTTTTTCGACGTCGGGTTTGAGACGTCAATGTTTCTTGCAGATCAACTGATGCACCATTTGATGCCTTCATTTCATCCAAAGGTCGCTCGGTCATAAACTACAGATCACCGACCGTTACAATCCGCCAACCCTTCAGCATGATGAGGCAATTCTTAAAGTGAATCTTCAGACAACATCGCGCTACAGTGAGTAAGTCAGAAACTGACGGAGATGATTTGTTTACCGTACGGGAGGTCCACATCCCAAATGCATATTCCATGCGGAGCAGAAAATCAGTTAATTGTCATGGCTTCCGTACATCTGTGATACACTGACTATGTAGGAAGTTATGATATGAAAAGGAGATAAAGGCATATTAAAAAAAAAAAAAAAAAAAAAAAAAAAAAAGAGTTGATCGCTTTTATCCTGTCTCGAGGGGCTCAAATGTGCCATATAATTTCGCTGCATACAAATATTTCCATTTGCAATAACAAATCATTCGACAGAGATCATGGCGGTCTACACAACACGCACTACCCAGCGTGAACTAACCATATCCTAAATCTTGTAAAATTACTAAAATCGACGAGCAGCTATAATACCATGTTCTATAAAGTTTACATACACACATATATATGAATATATACATATATAGTATATATATATATATATATATATATATATATATATATATATATATATATATATATATATATATATACATTAAAAGAGAGAGAGGAGACCTCTGATTTTCACTGTTAAACAATCTAAGGATGACTTTAAAATAGAGGTCAAAAGTCTTGGCCTCCGTATTTAATTTTTCATGTGACATATTGTATTCACGCACGCACGCACAAACAAACAAACATACACACACATAGATACATATATTAATATATATAATATATATGTTTGTATGTACGGGGGAGAGAGAGAGAGAGAGAGAGAGAGAGAGAGAGAGAGAGAGAGAGAGAGAGAGAGAGAGAGAGAGAGAGAAACCTCTTGCTCATAACCTTTCAGTCTCTTCGCCCAACAAGAAGAGTAAAGGTTAAATGCCATGCTACTAATTTTATTTCTAAAAGTAATCAAGTACCAC
>NC_089757.1:19199655-19209655 GCF_040412425.1 Macrobrachium rosenbergii
CCAGGTATCAGTATCTTTCTCGCGGAATCTCAACCCCTCAGTTTAACTGTCACATCCCAAATTCCTCGAGCCGAGTTCGGACTCAGCAATGGGAAGAGGAATCGCGTTCGAATGTAACACGAAACCTGAAAATGTCAGTCATGACGTTTAGCCTAATTTAATAGTTCAATAAAGACCTTTACTACCTCGTATATTTTCTGGAGTTTAAGCCTTGCCTTCACAAATACTCGCCTTATTTTGCTTTATCCGTTTTGTTTCGTTTTATTGATATTGTTCATTTATTTCTGAATTACTAAGATGACTGAGTTTGTTCAGCATGATAATACTGTACAGTAATATAGGTTGCTGTAAGCTATTAACTCAAATGAACTAATTAAATCCGAAATCATTAGGTTAGGTTTTTCTTAAATGAAAAAAATAAAAGAAGCAATACCAGATGATGCCATGTTAACTGTATTTACTGTCAGTGTGGGACGAATTGCCATTACCTTGACAAGACCTAAAAGTGAATACGTGGGCGAGATTATAGACCTGTCTATGCTGGGTCTTGACAAGAAACAAAAGATAATTTCAATACAGTGCGTAGTTTCCTTTCAAAGTGACATAGTAAATTAATATGTAACTGAGCATAAACACCACGAACATGTCTGTAACGCTAAAAACACATCAACTTAAATTTCAAACACACTCACGGCTATTTTTTCCAATACTACTCCTTTCCCCTAACAGGGAAAAATAGATAAGACAACAGTCATCGGCACATTCACACTTAAACTGCTAAATCGTGAATGAAACCCAACTGTCCATACCTCGCTAGGTCTCCTTCTCCTCCCTCCTCCCAACACCTCGAAGCTGTATACTCTTTTCACAAAGTTATCATATATATTTTTTATACATGACCAAACCATCTCAAAACACTGATACATCTTTTCACCTGCACTAACCCTTCTACCACTCCTTCTAATCTCCATCTTTGACACCATTTCAGATTTTCTTATACAACAAATATTTCATATAAGCATTTCACCACTATATATTCCATTCCCTTTCTTCCATTTGTGTTCAACTGCCACACTTCAATTCCATAGAGGAGAGTGGCTAAAGAATCCCTTCATACAGTCCAACCCTGGCATCCATACACACTCATAGTTTCTACAGAGTCTTTCACACACTCACTGCTACTTTTCTTATTTCACCAAAACTGTGACTCAGTTCTCTCATCCTACTGTCTCTACTCCCAATTAATTGTCAGAACCTACTACTTTCATTCTCTCATCTTCCTGGTTCCCATTTACCCTCACAACCTTATTACTGCTTACATTACTCTCAACTTCCTCTTCTTGTACACATTTTCAAACACATTCACTAATCTCAGCAGTTTCTCCTTATTACTACTATTCAGTACTACTACCACCTGCAATCATCAGTCATTCAACACCAGATTACGGACACATCGTTGCACCTGCATCTCCTGTGCATTCCCTGACTTGTAGCATCTATCCATCGACTGTATAAAGGCACTAAACAGCCCCGGAAGCATACCACGCCCTTAACTCAGCTGCAGTTTTACAACAAACTAGTCTCTCCCACCTATAACTTTCAACAGAGGCTTCTATTCGATAAGAAAAATATATACAGTATATATATATAATATATGTAATACATAATCTATGATAATAAAATCCGAGTGGCTCTTTCTTGTTTGTCCGCCCCGGGTGGGGGAGGGTAGGTAGGAGATAGGGAGGGTGGGGAGACATGACGGGCTGTGTCGGGTTCCAGTGCAGCGCAACATGCGCCATCAAGCTCATATATAATTAAATGATCTATAATAATAAAATCAGAGTGAAACTTTCTTGTTTGTCTGCCCCGGGTGGGGGTAGGGTAGGTAGGGATTGGGAGGGTAGGGGAGACATGATACATCCACCCTTCTCCTGCAAACCTGTTTGTCCGTCCAGGGTGGGGCGGAGTAGGTAGGGGATCCGGAAAGTAGGGGAGACATGACACATCCACCTTCCTACTGCAAACCTGTCTGTCCGCCTCAGGCAGGGCGGGGTAGGTAGGGGATTGGGAGGGTAGGGGAGACATGACGGGCAGTGCCATGTTCCAACGCAGCGTAGCACGTGCCATCAAGCTCGTACATATATATAATGTGTATAATACCAACAATAATATTTTATCTAAGGTTGGCCACATGCAGTAAGTGTAAAATAAAACTAATATGAAGAGAAAGTTGCATCAGTAACCTTCGCTGCTGTAACGCCAGAAAACTGTACAACCAGTTAATTTACATGAACACAAACAGAGATCCAAAGCAAGAGAGAGCCATTTGCCATTAATACTTGTACTTTGTAACTGCCAAGTGTCCTCCCTCGGCAGCCTTTGAATTACTCAAAAGAAAAACATCACGAGGATTCAAGTGTCGCTCCATTAACCTTCGCTGAGGTCACCACTGGTCAGGAACTCGTGTTACCCTTCAAGAGATTGCGTCGAAACTGTAGGTGATGGTTGGAAGAAAATTGAGATTTTATTTTGATCTATGAAACTGGAGATTTTATAAAGGAGGTGCGAAGTTTCCCTTTCAATACTGCATACGTAAAGAGTATAGAAATTTAATTATTTATGTTATCTTTCTCAAAAAATAAAAAAAGAAAATTATAACCGTAAAGGAATCGCTAAGATACGTTATAATTTAAAATGACCTTCCCTCAGTTTCCTAAGGTTTACGACTATTCAAACAAATTTCATTTCCTTATTTTAGTCTCATAAATAATCCCAATAAAGTAAGGTATTTTACGACCAAAGTGGTTCAGTGCCAATTCTAAGAACTTGTCTAAAGAGCCAAAATACCTAAAACTGTCATCACAAATCTTTTAAGGTTGTGTGGATAATGATTTTGTCCTTAAACCCCAAGGCACCCGGTTCAAAATGTTTTATTCCTCCTTGCAATTAACATTTATTTACGTCTCTGTTTGAGGAGACAAAGACCACATTTTCATCGATAATGAGTGTTCTTTATTTCACATAAATTTCAACCACTTTCCGTAAATAAAAATGACATAGCATTTTTTCTCACTACAGTGGAATATAACAATATAAAAGTAAAAACCGATTTATTTTCATCTAAATTTTCTCTCTCCTGTCACATAAAAGTTTGCTTCTTGATAATTTATTACAAAAGGTAATAAATTGATAAAGTTGAAAATAATAATTTCATAATAAAATTCTTAACATTAAGATAACATAATTTCTTAAAATAAAGTATTACAGAACAGAACACAAACAGACCTTACAGGCGTATAACTCTCTGTCTCTCTCTCTCTCTTACCTTATAATCTCAATAACAAAAATAACACAAACATACCTTACAGAAAACGTATAACTCTCTCTCTCTCTCTCTCTCTCTCTCTCTCTCTCTCTCTCTCTCTCTCTCTCTCTCTCTCTCTCTCTTACCTTATAATCTCAATAACAAAAATAAGACACTCACGGTGCAAAATACACCCTACAGGGCTCACCTACACACAGAACCCAACCCCCTCCCTAAGACTTTTCCAACCACCACACCACCAACCCCAAGACTGAGGAGATTAAAAACAAATTCATTATAGTCTGAGACACCACCATTTTGGTATTCCTTCTTGAGGGAAAGAAACAACACCTTGACAAATTGCTAAGAATCTAACTCGTGTTTCACCCGGAAGAGAGAAAAGAACGGTTAAAAGCCTTTGACAAAAAAATATGTAAAAGTTACAATTTTCTTAAGCGTTTTTTACGATCATGGAAAGCGGCGAGGGAGAAATTTACATGCATCTGAAGGACTCATCTGATTGAACGGTAATAATGAAGTGATACAATCAGGATATAATCACGACATAATCCACTTAAAACAACATTGGAAATCACAGAAATGTCAAAAAATTTCAGGCCAAGCCCCGCTCTGTCAAGCCTGAGCTAAATAAGGGCATTAGGTTGCCCGTCCCATCGGACTCCACTCTGAAAAACGTATGTACTAAAGTTATGACAGCTTTACCTTAGGAAGGGAAGCCAAGACTGCCACTCATAAAATCTCAAGAGAAATCCTTGAAATATTTTCTTGCAAGACTCTTCCTCTTGTGTTTCTTTGTCGCTGTTCAGAAAATTCACTTTCTCCCTTCAGCTTATCTCCAGCAAAATTCTCATGAGATTTCAGTGAATGGGAAGCGTGCGTAACCTTTCATCGATCAGCACGATAAAGGTTATATTACAAGCTACTTATATTTCTTACAGGAAAGGTACCTATTATCGTATTAACAAAACGCACGAATAATTATGATAGAAAATTAACATTCAGCAGGATTAGGTTGGCATTAAAAACACACGGTACTAATATTAGCTATTATACTAATAGTTGAATCATTTCATTCTCAATATACAATTGTGGACGGAAATGATAGGAAACAGTTTTGCCAGAATTAAATAAGATAAATATAAATTTACTTGCTTCTAATAAAAATATCTTGGGACAATTATTCCGTGGAGAGAGGACAAAGCATAACATATGGCAGTAAAACTCAAACGCACACACACACGCACACACAAACATACATACAAATTAAGGTACCATGTTAAAAATGTTTATAAAAATTTAGTTTTATATATATATATATATATATATATATATATATATATATATATATATATATATATATATATATATATATATACAACTAAATTATTTTGCAGACATTTTTAATAAGTTAAGTTAAAAATGTTTGCAAAACAATTTAGTTTATATATATACATAATATATATATATATATATATATATATATATATATATATATATATATATATATATAAATAATCAACTAAATTATTTTGCAGACATTTTAATAAGTAAACAAGTTAAAAATGTTTGCAAAACAATTTAGTTTATATATATATAATATATATATATATATATATATATATATATATATATATATATATATATATATATATATATATATATATATATATATATATATATAAATAATCAACTAAATTATTTTGCAGACATTTTTAATAAGTAAACAAGTTGAAAATGTTTGCAAAACAATTTAGTTTATATATATACATAAATATATATATATATATATATATATATATATATATATATATATATATATATATATATATATATATAATCAACTAAATTATTTTGCAAACATTTTTAACATGGCACTTTATAGTAAAATTGTAAACATAGTAAAAATTGTAAAACAATTCAGTTGAGATATATATATATATATATATATATATATATATATATATATATATATATATATATATATATATATATATATATATATATATATAGAGAGAGAGAGAGAGAGAGAGAGAGAGAGAGAGAGAGAGAGAGAGATGGAATGGCTGGAAGTGTTAATTATAAATTACTGTAAATTTGCTAAGGACTACTACACCATAAATAGAAAAAATAATGTTGAATGTTGAACTTTCTTCCATATGAATATTACCTATTCAGGCATCAAGTATATAATGTTATCAACATATAAACCGACGCCTCAATTACGCAAATGAAAACGTACAAGAAAAACTCATAAGAGGATCAGTATACTCAGTAAAACACCACTGAAATAAGTCAAGAGAAAGGAGTCTCTCTCTCTCTCTCTCTCTCTCTCTCTCTCTCTCTCTCTCTCTCTCTCTCTCTCTCTCTCCAAGATTGATCATCGAGCTTAATGAGCTTGAGTACAAGAACTTGAAACTCCAACTTCTTGGGTAGTAAAGTGGCGACAAACAAAATTGCTTCTGTAATTTCCGTTGTAATTAATGACGTTAATCGCCTGAGTCTGGGAGAAAAGTGAATGGCTTTGCGATTCGGGAAACATCTGAGAAAAAGAAGGGGTAAGACGGGGGGAGGGGTGGCGGGGAGGAGAGGAGAGGATGTTCAACTCCTTCTTGAGAAGCTGACTCTGAAGGTAAATATTTTACGTTTTTGCTAATATTTAACAAAAGGACTGACAAGGGTACGAAAACGAGTGAGAATCAATTGGATACCAGCTGTTACATCTGTTCTTAAAGAATGGAATACTGATAGCTAGCTACGAATTTCCCAGGTAACTATATAAATGAAAAACCAAAAAGTACTCTAGATTATCTGTAAGGATGTGTTCTCCTAAGTTCCCATGACTTTATAGGAAGGGATAAGGATAGTGTGTCCAGGATACTTGTAATGAAGGAAAAGGAGTGAGCAGAATATCACTTAGAAACATAATTAAATCTACTAGAAAAGAGCTTTAGAGTACCTGTACGGGGACAGTCCAAAATGCTCACAGGAATCTGCAAAGATGAAATCACCAAATTTTAGGTGAGATTTACAATTTCCCTAAGGAGTAATGCATTTATATGTAAAGAAAATAAAGACTTGATTTGCCAAAGATATCAGCAGATATGAAGACACAAATGTGAGCGAATTATCTTATAAAACTAATCAAGAATTTCCAAGACGTCTGCGAGCATGTAAAAACCGAAATTTTCTTAGGATATGTTATTAAGCAAGCATATGACTTTCGGGATACAATGACGCCAGGACGAGAAAGCTAAAGATGCTACAGAAATCAACAGGAGGGGAAATACAGAGCCTCTGTAATATCCGTAAGAACAATGACTCAAAAGTGTCTGGCATATCAGCAAGGATTACTCAAAAACATCATCACTTAACAGGGATTCAAATATATACATAAACGCAGGTCCGCTGAAATTTTCAAAACCAAATATAGTGATCATTTAACGGATCGCATACGAATGGCAAAAGTGAAAAACCGAGGCATTTATTGACATTACAATAACACTGCAAAAGTATCACCCCTGATGTTTATCAACAATGGGTGAGGCCCTGTGTCATACTGCAGTTTACTGACACTATTCTAATTTTAATCTCCTCGATTTTTTTAATGATAGGCGACAGGACTTTCGAATTCATGGTGTTCTAAAGCCGCTAACCTAAAATAAAAAGGCTGACACGTGAAAAATTCAAGAACATGGCCAGAGAAGAGAAAGTAATGTTATGAAATGCCGGGAAAACAAGAGCAAGGGAACAGTTCTGAAGTCAACTAGAAGGAAAAAAAAAACGACAGCGAGCAAATTAAAATAGCTGAAGTCCTCCTATAATCGATTTACGTTTCAGGGTCCTAACCTTTGGGAAAGCATTTTTGCCTTTTAAAAAGATCGATTAGCGACCTGTTTTTCAAGTATTGGATCTTTATTCTATTACTGTAATTGTAATTAACTGCATTTCTAATTCAAGCTAACAAAACAATTTCTCCACTCTGTGACAAATGCAGTTAATTAAACAAAGCCTCTGTCGCTTCCTAAATACATCGTCGGTGGCCCAACCTTGCAGCTATAAACACTCATCCCGAGCGATTACTATAAGTTTTAAATAAACCGCATCCAGTACTGCTTTACACATGCAGTTTGCAATAAAGCAGAGGTATTCCTAGATGCATATTTCATGTGTAAATCATACAAATAAATAAAATCAAAATCAAGTTCTTCTAAGAGCACGAAACACCGGGAAGTGTGTTTACTAATATACGCACATCCAAAAGACAAGCATCAGAAAAAACCTACGCACAAAGAATGCGTTCATAAATGTATCTAATTGCCACTGACTTCCAGCAATGCAACTAAAATGTGCACTGGCTCATGACGTACTAACAAACAAATGGAGAGTCAGACTTACCTGACAATGCCCCGTCACTTCTGACCTCTTTGTGATCTGCAAATAATTAAAAATTGTCATTAAAATTCCCTCGATTATTGTTAGGAAACAAGAAATATCTGAAAGATTTAAGATTAATAATATAAAGCGGACAAACCAAAAAAATATTAAAGATCTCAAAACACGGTTTTATTGACATAAAAAATAAGTTAAGAAACAAACCTACTACGTACATAAAAAATGAATCAGTAACAAAGAAAATACTAATGGTAATGTATGTAAATCATTCTGAGAGAGAGAGAGAGAGAGAGAGAGAGAGAGAGAGAGAGAGAGAGAGAGAGAGAGAGAGAGAGAGAGAGAGACGTCAAAGTACAAATATGTTTATACAGAAGCTTAAGACCTGATTCCTGAGAAGGGGAGGAGAGGTTAGAGGGTCTGGAATGCCTGGGGGTGTTGGTGGGGTGGAGGTGAGGGGGGAGGAGGTTATGGGTGTCTGGAATATGGTGGAGGGCTAATGGGGTCTGGGATGATTTGGGGGTTAATGGGGTCTGTAATCCGTGCGTCTGAAGAAGCGGTTGCCAGGCGGCCTTCTTAGAAAGGATTTGCGAACTGTTGAATGGGAAGTTCAAGGGAGAAAAAATCGTAAATCTATAATCCGGAATAAAATTCCAACGGAACTTTTCTGCATCAAACTTCCTGGCCGATCTTATTTCTATTTTTGTACTGCGTTCTAGGGGTGATTTCCTGTGATTAGTTGATAGTACATTAGTAATATAGAAGGGAAGACTTAGAATACGATCACCTCGAAAGGCACTTTCTGTTGAATTTCAAGTAAAGGCCGGTATTAAACCCAGTCCGTTAAGCTTGTCAGTTTCACGCAACGCATACTGTAGATCTCTAATTACTTTAGCATGGAGTATTATATTGCGCTATTTCTATAGTTGCTCTTCCAGGTAATCTATAAAGAGCCACTGCACTCTTTTGGAAAACAGGCTTCAAGCTGATTAACAAGATCTGAAGTACAGGTCTTCCGCACATCTCTTATAAATAAAGTTGTTAGGAACGAATAGGATTTCAGGTATATTATATAAAGGCAATACACACTCACAAGAAATTAATATTCAGCTAATTACCAAGTAACCTGATGCGTTAAATAATTAAGCTTCACTTAATTCATAATACTACTCTGATATATGTAACAAGGTTACCCCTGTCCTAAGGTTAGACGGAATAAATTCGATTTTATGTAGCCAATTTTATTTCAGTGGTTGAATCTTTATCTAAGTAATATTGTATCATTACCAATCATATTGTACATGCCTTACGGTAAACCCAAGGACCGTTAACTTACTACAAAAGAAAAGGTTAGAACACAGAGAAGAGATGTATTGCTCAACAAGTATGGAAACCAACATACACAAATGAATCAAACAAATAGCTGTTGTAGATGATTATAAAACATATACAGTGTACTCGGAAATATCAACAACTAGCCTTCATCGATCCTCAATCTGTGCGAATGAAGGCCGTCCCCTTCCAGTAGGGGGGAAATAAAATTCATTTTCTGTAGAAAGCATGTTAGTTTGAATTCTTTAAACCAGCAAAAAAAAAAAAAAATCAGCAAATTCAAATGTATCTGAAACAGTTGTTGCATTAAAGATACGATAAATAATTAGCAACTGTTATTTTTCTCCTAAAGCTATTCTGTTATCTGTATCTGATATATATATTATATATACTGTATATATATATATATACACACACACACACACACACTCAATACACACTAGCTGGCCAACCAGGCGCTGCCCGGGAAAACTCTGAATGACAACCAATAAACTCTCTCTCTCTCTCTCTCTCTCTCTCTCTCTCTCTCTCTCTCTCTCTCTCTCTCCAACTCTTCCTCACTCTTCCCCCTCCCTAACACCCCCTCTACTCTCTTTCTTACTTCCTCTCCCTCTCACTTTCTCTCTCTCTCACTCTCTCTCCCTTTCTCTCCCTTTCCTGTTAAGATAGTTGCTTCATTTACATAGCCCAGCATTTTTTACATTTTATATTTTACCCCTTCTTACCCCCCATTCCTATCGGGGCTAAACTTGGATTTAAAGGGCATCGGGAGTGTTACTATTCATCTCAGCAACCTCAGAAACTATGGATTAGACAGTAATACCTGTCAATTTTGACGTTTTATTTTTTACCCCTCTCACCCTCCATTCCTATCGGGGCCGAACTTGGACTTAAAGGGCATCGGGAGTATCACCATTCATCCCAGCGACCTCGAAAACTATGGATTAGACACTA
>NC_089757.1:19214655-19237155 GCF_040412425.1 Macrobrachium rosenbergii
TCAAGTTCTGCAAATTATAACTCAATTTCATCTAGGAATTCTTTTTTTTTTTTTGGCACCCTTAGGCTTTTGCATATGACTGATTCTTGAATAACACTCCAATGAATAGTTGGTTTTGTACTTTAATAATTTTATTCTTTTCAGGTACGGAGTTTCCAGGTACTTTGTCGCAATAAGTGGTAAGTACATTCATAAATATTTAATTACACATATACACTCTCTCTCTCTCTCTCTCTCTCTCTCTCTCTCTGAGATTCGAAGAAGAGAAAAATGTATATTAGCTATTTTCTATTTTCCATGAATCGTATGTTCATTTCGAGATTTGATACTGATGAAATATTTACAAAGGGTTTTAAACTTGGTTCTGCAGTAAAAACTGAATGCAGTAAAGACTGTTTTACTTTTGCCGAGAAACCTCCGGACAAGTATTGCTGCAAAGGGGGCATTATTGGTTTAGAAATAAAAAAGAATCATAGGTTTAATTTACCTTTTCCCTTCATTTTCTGTCGTACAAATTGGTCGACAAAACTGGCTGTCAGTTTTTCCATCTTTATAAAAACATTAATGGAGTCTTTACAAAATTGGAAATACAATTTGTGTTGCACAAAAAACTCACTGATAGCTGTTATTACATAGACATACAAGTTTTTTCATATAGAAGGCGGTAGGCATGGGCAATCATATAGCCTAACCAATGCTAGGCTACAAGGGTAGATATAAAGAGATGCACAATAATGCGCATGGTTTAACGGAAGTTAACGACGAAAGGAGAGATAAATTCATCTTTAGCAAAAAGTAAAAATGACAACCGAGAAAAACTTCGGAAAAAATTCTGCAGCCTGGAAAAAGAAAAGAAACAGGAGACGTTGGATTTGCAAATACTGACTGGAGAATTTTGTGCACTTTTGCGTGAAGCCCAACATCCTAAAATCAATCAGTCAGTCGTTAACTTTTGATTTTATATATATATATATATATATATATATATATATATATATATATATATATATGTATGTATATATATAGAAATGTATATATATATATATGTATGTATATATGTATATATATATATATATATATATATATATATATATATATATATATATATATATATATATATATATAGACATACACTCATATATATATATATATATATATATATATATATATATATATATATATACAGACATACACTCATATAATATATATATATATATATATATATATATATATATATATATATATATATATATATATACAAACACACACATATAAATATATACATACATATATATATATATATATATATATATATATATATATATATATATATATATATATATATATATATATATATATATATATATATATATATATATATATATATATATATATATATTACAAAATCTGCCCTTCTGCTTCTCTTAAGTACCTTAAACCCTGAATAATAAGAAACTGTTTTGGGGAACCCCACGGCTCACCTCTAAGCCGTATTCCGCTTGCTTTCTGCCTTAATCACAGGCTTTCATTTAGGCCTGAGCGCGATGGAGTATTTTGAAGATCACCCTGTCAGACTGAACGCTCACAGGAATACATTACCCAAAAACGTAAAAAAAAAAAAAAAAAAAAAAAAAAAAAAAAAAAGTTGCAAACAAACATTCAAGAATACTTAATAGACATGCGCTTATGAATGTCTCATACAAATGTACTCAAGAATATGTTACGAACATGCATTAAAAATGTTACAAACATTCATTCGAGAATGTCACACACACACGTACACAAGAATGTGCACGAATATGACAACACGCTACTCCACATTATCGTATACATAAATATTAGACTAATCATATTTGCAACGTCCATTGCGAAGTAAATAAGGAAAATTTAACATAAACAGATACGATAACGGACACTGTCTATGACACATAATCTATCCATTTAATAATTTAAGCAAAAAAAAAACGTAAAATTACTGAATATCACATTTACAAGGTAACGGATATTCCCAAAAATATTCACTCATACATTTTCTCACTCACTCCCACTCTGTAGTGTTCATACTTTATCCCTCAGTCCTCCTCCTCCTCCTCCTCCTCCTCCTCTCTCTGTCTCTGTCTCTCCTCTCTCTCAGACTTGAAAATTAAAGAAACTCAAAAAGGCAATACAACGAATCTAATGATTGCAAGCAAGTTGCATGCATTGCGCCTCTTCATAAAATATCTTTAAGATGTATATTTTAAAGCTTCTCTGCGTGAGAATACTGTGAAATATTCAGGAAGTCTATGCCAAGAGAATAAAAGCTGAAATAATAATGATCTCGCTAACAATGCAAGTTTGGTAAGAAAAATAAGGACAAAACACTGAACATATTTGTGTAAAATTCACGGAGAACAATGCTGCTGGCAAAATGCACATAGGTCAAGTACGTGTGGGTAAAAACGCCACAAGGCGGGTGAGTTTTGGACTGAGAGAGAGAGAGAGAGAGAGAGAGAGAGAGAGAGAGAGAGAGAGAGAGAGAGAGAGAAAGCAAACTGGAAGAAATACCTGTTCACAGATATTGAAAGAAACGCAAACGCACACATATGCACACACATAAATACATACATTATATATACTGTATATATATATATATATATATATATATATATATATATATATATATATACAGTATATATATATATATATATATATATATATATATATATATATATATATATATATATATATATATATATATATGAATAAAGAAAAGGGAGCTGGGGATTGGTACTGAAACACGTACACATCGTTACCGGGGTCTAAACGATTTCAGGTAGGGCAGCCGATCGAGGCTACGGCCTACCCCAACGCCAAATCAAAGTCCTTCAAAAAGAAGGCATCGTGCTTACCCCATATAAAAATGGGAAAAAGCGCGTTAAAACGAAGAAGAAGAAGATATATATGTATGTATGTATTTGCCACTCAAAGGAATGACTCTCGAAGGTATTTGCCATCGAGTTTCGGTAATTGTTTTGCGAAGAAATGTCGGGGACCAATGTTTTTCTTCACCCACCACAGTCGGCTAATAACTAAGTACATAATTAACAGCATAAGTCAACAAAGGCAAAATAAGGAATCGAACCCTGGCTGATGAGGAGAGTATCATGAACATTTAACCACAATTTATATGAATAAAGATGAGTCGACTGATGCGCAATTTTTCTTCAGGAAAAAAAAAATGGACAGCAGTTACAGCTCCGTTATTTTTCTCAGGAGACAAACCTTATATAAAGGGCAACGGTTTTTGACACTAATATACATACATATATATATTGTGTGTGTGTGTGTGTATTTGTATGTGAGCGTTGGCGTGTGCGTGAGTCTACGTATGTCGCATCTTTAAGCTCAATAATAGCTGTATAAGTGCGAATGATTATGTTTATGCGTTAAATCAAAATGGAGGAGTGGACATGCTTACATCAAAACAAGATGATAAGCTTCACGAAGCATTTAATGAAGCTCAAGCACAGGATTGAGCGCCAGCACTACCCATGAAGCAGAGGAATCTTCAAACCATATCATCACAGTACACACTCAGAGTAACGCTTTCAGGATATGAAGCGAATAGCAAGTCAATGTTAGATTCTAAATGCCATTTTCTCCCATTCCTATTCGCACTTTTTTTTAGAATATAACACGATCAACGTTGAACGGAATAAGTAAAATGGATATATATATATGTATGTATGTATGTATATATAATATATATATGTATGTATGTATTTATGAGTATTCAAACATATATATCCATACATACATATATATATAATATAATATACATACTGTATATATATATATATATATATATATATATATATATATATATATATATATATATATATATATATACATATATATATATATATATATATATATATATATATATATATATATATATATATATATATATATAGAGAGAGAGAGAGAGAGAGAGAGAGAGAGAGAGAGAGAGAGAGAGAGAGAGAGAGAGAGAGAGAGAGTTTAAAGTGGCAGGCACAGAGAGACGAGTACGCAGACAGAGAGAAAACTGAATAAAAAACGGATTTCTAGAATTAAAAACAAGAATGAGAACTAAGTTCGGATAATAATATATACCCATAAAAAAATTAAATCAAATTCAGCATAAAGACATTCTCCACATCCACGACAAAGGAGAGCATTCTCTTATTTACCGTCCACATAATTACCTTCACGTGCAACACGAGTGATTGTCATGTGTGCATTACTCTTAACAACAACAAGAGGTAATCATGGAAACTGAGGCCAGGATGTGAGAATAAGTCCCTCGTCCTAACCCCTACTAATTAACGCGGAATCCGAACAAATTTCCGTAAAAATCAAAATACACAATATTTTACACAAAAGGAAATGAAACTGCGAATGCCTAATGACAGTGCAATACACGTGAGGAAACGAGGACATATTTGTTCTCATTAGGCGTTTAATATATAAATACAAAGCGATACGTAATAAGGTTCCAAGTTCTAGGAATCTCTGCTGTTTGCTGGTTATATGCAAAGGAATTTAGTTCGTCAGAATACGGTTATAAAGTCATGCTAGATTAATTCTCTCATGCACTAAATTCACCATTATATAATTGTAATTACACACACACACACACATGCACAAGCACAAAACACACACAATACATCTATATATATATATATATATATATATAT
Source organism: Macrobrachium rosenbergii (assembly GCF_040412425.1). Taxonomy (NCBI): domain Eukaryota; kingdom Metazoa; phylum Arthropoda; class Malacostraca; order Decapoda; family Palaemonidae; genus Macrobrachium; species Macrobrachium rosenbergii. The sequence goes on from NC_089757.1 coordinate 19,219,377, forward strand.
ATATATATATATATATATATATATATATATATATATATATATATATAGCTACGTGGGGCTTTGGCTAATGAGTTTTTAATTAATTACTATAATTTATGTAGCCATGCTCCGCCGAAGACACACATAAACTGTCAATTGAAACTAAAAGTTACCCCCAAAGGACAGATAATTATTTAATTGGATTAGGTCTCCAGTCAGAACTATGTATTGAATAATTGGATTATTTCTGTAACAAATGAATTACATCAAACCCCTTCATTACCCACCTAGTCCCAACAAAGAAAGAACGTGTTGTGATAGCGAGGGAAGTTACATGAACCACTTAGTCAACTTCGGATACAGTCGATTTTCCCCACTTCAGTTAAAGTATAACGCAACAGTGTTCTACACTCCCGGCTACCATACGAAGTTAGTATTGGTAAAGGTTATTTCTCTTCCAAACAATGGTGATCAGGATCCAAGGCTTGCCTGAATTTTTACTTACACTTGACCTTCCCTCATTCCTAATTACTGCACGGGACTAGCTTATGCAATTTCACTAGAAGATGTTCATTATTCATAAACTAGACTTCATAAAAGAAATGCGGTTATACAAGGTTCTCTCGAAAATGGTGGCGGAAGGGGAAAAAATGGAAAATAAGTACAGAGGAAGAGTTACCAGCAATCAGCAATACTTGTCAATTCCAGACTTACCGTTTACGTGGGTTGCTTGCGCAATGCAACTGACGATCGGAATTCTCAAACAACGCGTATCGTCTACTCACTTAGGCAAAACAGACAGAGGAAAGGACAAAGGACAGGGTTAGTTGGAGCATGAATGCGTGTGCTTCGTCCGACGGTGGGTATCTCTCTCTCGTCGCCAGGTCAGGTCAGGGCTGCTGTTGTTTCCATCACCAATGCTGCTATGTAGCCTCCGGCAGTCTGAAAATTTGACAAAACATCGCCAAATGCATAGAACAGGGAAAAGGGAAGTTTAAGACCACCTTCACCAAGGGCGACTTGGTGAAAACCCTCCCTGTGGGTTAGGTCCCTAATGCTAACCTATCCCCTACTAAGGACGTTACTTTTTTTGAAAACACAGCCAAGCCTGCGTACTCTTAGCTTTGACAGAGACGCTGTCCTGTCTTTGTTAGAATGATATCCCTACTAAAATAATGCAGAGGGGGCTAACAGCAGAATATTTATATATATATATATATATATATATATATATATATATATATATATATATATATATATATATATATATATATATATATATATATATATATATATAGATAGATAGATAGATAGATAGATGGATAGTATGTACTTTATAATTCTGGTTACCATAGGTTGCCAGAATATACTGGTGTCTCGGTGTAAAACTGGATTCTTTTTCTTCTTTTATCTAATTATATATTAAATGTAAATATTTTACACTGGTAAAGATAGGAGGAAGTCTTGTCTTACAACACCTTACGACGATTTACGTAAGTGTGCCCATCTCAAATTCTCTTATTCTGAAAATGCTCTAGAGGAGATCATTAATCAAAAACTATGATAATATTAGTAAAAAAAAAATCCATGACACACTGGCCACGTGTCATAGGCATTGGGACCTGTCCCCCACTGGCTGTCGGCCTAAGAAACAGGAGATCAGCGCCTACCCTATGAGCCTAAAGAGTCCCAGGAGGACTTTAACTTTAACTTTATCAACTAGAAATAAATGAAGTGTAAGGACGTCCACATGTAAACTAACAAAAAACACGACTACGCAAACAGGAAAAGCACCGACATAAATGCTAGAGGAGGCATGCTTGGAAGAGAAAAGAAAAGAAAAAAAAAAAACATGTAAGACTTGAAACTTCCTAAATAGTTTCCTCCGCGTGATTAAAACTTTCCAAGAAACGACATAAATCACAAATTTTCAGAAAATAAACCACGAGGGTTCTTTCATATTCAACGTCATATCAACACTTCGAACAGGGGGGGAAAGTTTGTTTATTTTTTAGGAGAAAAAGTAAATTTACTTAATTTTAGTCAGTTTTTCCAACTTAATAAAAAATCTACTAATATGAATAACATGTTGATTTTGTCCAAAGGAAAGTGCTCCATTGACATCTCAGTCTACTATGGAAAATATGTAACTATATTTCATTACATTCAACGACAAATGGAATATACATCTATTTCATAAGCGCATGAGCATACAAAATAAAACTTCGTATACATAAGAACACTTACAAATTATCACACACCCTAGTGTGTGTTTATGTATATATACCGACATACATATATACATGTATTGACATATGCATACATAATATATATATATATATATATATATATATATATATATATATACATACATATGATTATAATCACTTTTGTACGTGATTCATTCATCGCACATTACAGTCTCTTATTTTTCACCTGTGGTAATGTATGATGTATGTATGTATATATATATATATATATATATATATATATATATATATATATATATATATATATATATATATATATACATATATACACACACACACACACACACACACACATATATACACACACATATATATATATATATATATATATATATATATATATATATATATATATATTATAAAATTGGAAAATCACCCTACTCTTTTTCACAGGTGAGCAATGAAAAACAATTTTTCTCTCTTATTTCCCTTCTAAATATAACGATTATTCCCTCCTTTGCATACAGTCCCAAACACCGTTCGCTTTAGCCGCCCAAGACGACTGAAATTCAATTAATTTTTTTTTTCTTTTTCACACTTTGTTTTTAAAGCTTTGTCAGATTGTGAAGACTCAAGCGGCAAAAGTATATTCCCAAAATGCACAGCGCTAATAAAAAAATTATTTCTTTTTACGTTCCCTCTACCTTTTTGCGTGGCTGTGACTAATTTTAATTTCCCTCTCGACTCTAAACTACGTCGTCGCCAGCTTCTATAGCAGAATAAGGAGAGGATATAAGAGCTATATTATCATCGTTGTTGCTCGGTATCAGCATCCCCAGGAACGTGAGATATCTTGAGAACAGATAAACTGACTTATGAACTCCTAAAAAGACAGACACAAGTAAATACATATTTAAGAGTAAAGATGAACAATGTAGGTAATTATTGCCTCTCGTCACAATCACTGCATACTGTGGTCAGTATCGGTCACGTGCTTCATTCAACAACACTACTGAAAATTAAACAATGAGCTTTGTGGATTGTTTTTTACAGTAATACCTTAAAATAAAAAAAAATTATAATTAATAAATAAAATATTCACATTAACTAAAATCTAAGTCATTAGAAATCAAATATGCACTTATTCCACGAACATCCAAGACACATTAAATGAATCCAAAGGCGTTCTGCAAGGTTATTTTCGAACGGGAAGATCCTCCAAAGTATTTACGTAAAGGTGGCCAGCTCAGTATTAAAATAAAGCTGGAAACCTTTTCCGTTCTGAGTGTTAACGAATACACAGACTCACTACTACAAATAGACTTATTGAATGAAACATAAAGCCGATGTTGAACACTGCATGCAATGGCTGTAATAACAAGTAATAATTAATGCATTGTAGGCTACTGTACATCACTGCCATAACTATATATCCACCTCTCTTTATCTGCTCACGTGTTCATTATTCCGTGTATCTGCCTACAACACATCTACAGTTGCTACCGACTGAATTCTATGAAACTCGTGAAGAGCAGCTTGGATATAGCCAAGGGGACCCAGATAGAATGCGGATCGAGGATATTTTTCGAAAATTCAAATTTTAAGGGTGAAATCCAAGTTACCGTTTTTCCCTACTAAATATTTATTCACTGGGCGATTCCAAATTGACCTTGCGTCTCTCAGTTAGGAATGTCCTCAATCGTGAAACCCCTGTTGCCAAAACTTCTCAAAAGGCGAACAATACCTACAAAATGGCGAGTTGAACATTTATAAAAGAATAATTGAGAAGCCACAGTGAGTCCTCGTCTTACAAGAGCTATATTGAGCGTTTCTCGTTGTATTATGAACTTAACTATTTCATCTTTACTCCATGAAAGATATACAGATTTACGCATCAGAATAGCATTGTTTTGATCAAGTATCAAATCATACCACAGGGTAACATGGGAAAATGAAACTATGATGTGGGGGGCGGATTTGAAAATGATGATTGACTTTTTGAACGGTTACGCAATCGTCAGTCAAATGAACAGGAATAGAAGAGGAAAGAATAGGAAAACATTAATCGACACGCATAAAAAAAAAAAAAAAAAAAGCCAATAACCAAACTCCACCTCCAATTAACCAATTCCGTCGTGATCAGATAACGCCAGGCGAAGAGGGAAGCAATAAAAATCGAAACATGATTCTCCCAAGTAATGGCGGGATCACGTGGCCGAGGGACAAAAGAGAGTTCCGCCGAGTGTGCACTGATAGCAAACAGAACTCGACACCCAACAAAACAATGGCGCAACGCCATGTAAACACGGTGGTCGATCAAAACAGTCGGCGGGAGCTCCACCCACGGCCAAAAATGAAAAGGGAAGGGGGAGAGGTGGGGGTGTCTGGCGAGAAAACCAATTACCAAAAGGGACTTGCACGGGGCCAATGTCGTTCTTGTGGGTTCGCCCTCCCTCCCCTCCCCCCCCCTCGTAGAACACATGTGACTCAGTTGATACCACATTTGCCGTGAAGATATGGAGTAATTACTGTGAAATCATACCATGATTTGTCGCTTCGTTTATTTCAATGAAGACATGTTTTCAACTGTAAGCATGACGTCGTTCATAAATTTTCTATACTGATATACGGAAATTTTGGAAAATATTTCAAATTTTCTGTATTAATATAAGAAAATTCTGTATAATGTATATTTAAGAGAAAATAACAGGTAACAAAAAAATTAAACAGAAAATATTTACATACAAAACAAAAGATACACTACTTCAAAGATATATTAATTAATAAAATGTCCCTAAGCGCAACATGAAAAAAACTTGCTGAGCATTCAGTACTACTACACAAATGCCTATTAAAAACAAAATAAAACTTCTTTAAATGTTCATAATTCACAGTCTTGAAAACTGTCACTCGAGTTTAAAATCGTAAAAACTCTACATCAACTTTCAAAGCGAAAAATCCACAACTCCCGACGATGCAAAAAAACTTTTAGCATGCACTGTTATGTTGTTTTAAGTATACCTGGCATGTCAAGGGCAGCACATATCAATTAAAGAGGACCTCCCTGTAAACTAAAACTTGAACTCTTTGTATTTTTACTGTATGCGACATGAATAACTTGCATTGCATATAACATGACAAGCCATGAAACAATGGTTTCGTCTTTTATTGTAGAACAAGGAACTTCACAGGGTTGAAAGAAAACAATACTCGGAAAAAGAAGAAAAAAAATCATTAAAGCTACGAAAGGTCAATGAAGTAACAATTTAGATTAATTTCTTCATAAGATTTTCGTTGTATAAATGTTCTTCTGTTAATACTTAAGAAAATATTAGGTCTCAGTTCTCGTATTTTGTGTTTCATCTTTCTCTATGAAAATTAGTAACATAACTGTTTCCTATTTCGAGCGATTCTTCTCTACTGTAATGCATTCATGTTATTGACTACTTTTCTAAACTGATTATTGGGTCTCAGTATATACAAGTAAATATAAACGTAAAGATTTGTCCAAAACTTCACACACACACACACACACCACATATATAAATTATATATATATATATATATATATATATATATATATATATATATATATATATATATATATATATATATATATATATATATATATATATATATATATATATATATATATATATAATATATATATATATATATATATATATATATATGTATGTGTATATATATATATATATATATATATATATATATATATATATATATATATATCTATATATATATAGTGCGTCATATCCTGATTATCGCTGGTTCGATCCCACGGGACGGTGGACTATATTATCAACTAAAAATTCCCCTTATATATATATGAAAATATATATTTCCGAGGTAGAGTGAATTGGATATTAAAGGACGTTTGTGCTTTCTGATTGTATATGAATCACGGTGATGTGATAAATATATATATATATATATATATATATATATATATATATATATATATATATTGTTTGAGAAATATATATACATAGTAGAACAGTCGATATTATAAATCAATGACGTGTGTGTGTTTGTGAGCTTGAAAAACAGAAAAGATTTCAGAAATATCCATCCATAGTAGAACAGAATTACAAATCAATGACAATATTGTGTTCAAAAATCAAATTAGCCTCTCCACCCGAAATGATTGTGTTGGCATCAAATTGCAATGACGATGGAATTAAATTCCTGCCAGGAGCTGAGAGTGAACGAGAGAGAGAGGGAGAGAGACAAAGAGGAGGAGGAAAAAAAAAAAAAAAACAGATGAGCTCCTCCGGGCTTGTTAACTGGATGACGCTTCGATTTTCTCTCTCTCTCTCTCTCTCTCTCTCTCTCTCTCTCTCTCTCTCTCTCACACTCGAAGACATTCGTGCAAGTGTTCCCGTACATACAACACTACGTGCAGACAGTAAAATAATAGAGACCTTATAGAGGATAAATTAAATTTGAGGGTAAAAAAATTTTCATCAGATATAAACAGAGAGAGAGAGAGAGAGAGAGAGAGAGAGAGAGAGAGAGAGCGGGTTGGGTGTGGAGGGAGGGGGAGAGAAAGTAAGAGAATTAGCCAAATACAGAAATGGGTCGGGTTGTTCCGTGTTTAATTTGAGTTTCCTAGAAGATCTTACCTACATGATAGTATTCTCTACCTGTCTCAGCATTAGTTCGAACACTGGGCCTTCGGCGGTTAAACATACAACTCAGTTTCCGATGGCAAATACCGTTTCTGTGCATACAAGTGTTTTTCCACCCTGATATTATGCTAATAATGTCACATATTTTATCTCTTTTTTTTTTTTTTCAACAAAGAGATAGAATACATTTTACACTATTTTCTCCCTAAAATGCTTCGTCACTGCAACAAAAATAAATGGCCAGTATCAGTTTGGAGAACCATTACGTTGAGTATTTTTATGGGCATGTAATTTGCTGAAGTAGCGGTATTCATCATGAATCGGAACATGATATTTGGCCATAATTTCAGAAGGGAAATATACCCAATATATTTTCAAATATTACTAATAAGACCTTGTAGGAATATATGATTTATCGTCCTAAAAGTTTCTTATAACACTCCGACAAATGTTTTTCATAAAAGTAAAGAATTTTGACATGATAACTGTATCACACACGAAGTGTCTCAACGTATGGGTGTACTAGAGGTAATGAAATGTCTGTTGTTAAGAACTAACTATATCTGCCAAGCACGTTATCTTTATGGTTTCGGCTGTATGTTTGTCTGTTGGCAAGACGTATGAATTAGCTTATATTGTGTAGCAACATAGCCCCACACGATAAAAAAACCGCATATGTATGTATGTATATATATATGTATATATATATATATATACATATATGCATATATAATATATACCAATATATATATACATATATATAATATATATATATATATATATATATATATATATATATATATATATATATATATATATATATATATATATATATATATATATATATATATATATAGATATATAGATATAGAGAGAGAGAGAGAGAGAGAGAGAGAGAGAGAGAGACGAGCATACTTATAAGCAAGCAAGCTCACCTCACTCATAATAACTGCTGATTATTAATATCAAGACTTTTGTAAAAGTTGTTTTCAGATTTTAAACCCCGATGAATGTATGTTTTCACTGAGATGGGGAGTAATTTTATACACTTATTAAAATGCCTGATCCAAGTGCCGAACAACATCATGGGTTTACGAACCACTCGGCAGTCACTTAGTGATTTTCAAAAAATTATTTAAGTTTTCAAAAATAAAAATTGTTTCTTGGCAGCCATTTAGTGGATTTTCGAAAAATTAATGAAGTTTTCAAAAATCAAAATTATGTTTATTTTAATGAAAAAAAAAAGAAATCCTGTTTTTTTACTGCATCAACTTTTTAGAAACATTACATAACTATCAGAAATATCTTTTTTTTTTATGGTTACACAATTTTGATATAAATACAAACAGGAAACACCAATAACGATTCGGTCGTTTCCTTACACGACGCAGAATTGCAGAAGTGTAAAAGTACTGTTCGTGACTACTAAGAAGTCTATTAAAGATGTCTTTAAAGAGCACTACAAGATTTGACTTGATTAACTTGACCTATGCACTGAAGCATCTCATCACCTTCACCCCAGGAGGCTCCCCCCATTCCCCCACCCCTACACCACCAGCACACTCACTCGACATAAAAGAATGCCAAAATTTTTGAGATTGGGGAATAAAATCGAAAGTCTACGATGCAGTTTGATCTACAAGAGAAACGGCGACAACAGTATTGGCATACCTGGCGAGAACTTTTTGGGGGAGGTTGGGGGAAGGGGAGGGAAGGGGAGAAAGAGGGTGAGGGATTTGGTTTCTCTAAAACGTTTTCCAATTCGACATCCAAGTGGGGCAGCGCCACCCAACGAACAGACGAACGAAGCTTCTCCCAACCCCGACTCCGTTTGTTTACATACCGATGTTCTTTTGTTTCGTCGGGTGTCGGGTTCTGTTTGCCATCAGCGCCTGCTGCCCTGTGGGACGCCGTTTCACCTTTTCCGTCAGGTGAGATTACCATTACCTGGGCGTCCCGTTTTTCTTTTTATTGGATTCTCTTTCCCCGTTGTAATCGGATATAGCTGAGAGGGAACCACGGAAAAAATTTCAAGGAAAACATCACGTCGTGTTTTTTCCCTCCATCATAACTCAATTGTTATTTCGCAAATCGTTATTCGATGTGCGGTACTTTTTATTGTACCTTTAATTGTCATTCCGTGTAATGACTCAGGTTTAGTTATAAATGCTGGTAGGATTCACATTTTAAACCCGAATTAATATGGTCAGATGAATGTATGATTTCATGGTGATCAGAAAATTTCAAACATTTACTAAAACGCCTGATCCAAGTGCCGAATAACTTTATGGTCTGTCGACCCACCTGCTAGCCACTTCGTGAATGTCGACAAATCATGTTTTCAAAAAATAAAAATCAAGTTTATTCCAATGCAAAAATGGTACCCTCCCCAGAACCTTTTTACTACGTAAACGTTTTTAAAAAGCTAACAAAACTACAGTAGATATCTTTTTTCTTCCTGGTGACAAGTTTTGATATAAATCAAAATAGGAAACACCACTAATGATCTTGTCGTTTCTTCAGAGGGCGTAAAATTTTCGCCAGTGTAAGATGTATTATTCTTGAATACTATGGAAAGCCCTTTAGGTCTCTTTCTCTCTCTACCACTCTCTACGAAGCCTAGTAAAAATGGGGCTTTTTAGAAACACTGTAAGATTTGACTGAATAAAGTTGAACTATGCACTTGACTGGACTATCTCATAACCTCCTCTTCCCCTAGGCTATACCCCTTTCCGCCCCCTCCCCCTTCAAAAAGAATGCCAAAATTTTTGAGACCCTGACAGCCGAGACTCGGAAATAAAATCGAAAGTTTTCCATGAAATTTGATCCACAAGAGAAACGACGAGAACAATATTGGCATACCTGGCGAGACTCTTTTGTGGGGGGGGGGGGGGGGAGTTGAGGGGAAGAGGGGATAGGTTTCTCTAAAACGTTTTCCAATTCGGCTCCCAGGTGGGGCAGCGCCGCCCAACGAACAGACGAACAAAGCTTCTCCCAACCCCGACCCTGACTGTTTACATACCGATGTTCTTTTGTTTCGTCGGGTGTCGGGTTCTGTTTGACATCAGCGCCTGCTGCCCTGTGGAACGCCCGTACAATCTTCACCGTCAGGTGAGATTACCAATGCCTGGGCGTCCCGTTTCTCTTTTTTATTGGATTCTCTTTCCCCGTTGTAATCGGATATAGCTGAGAGGGAACCATGGAAAAAATTTCAAGGAAAATATCGGGCCGAGTTTTTCCCCACCATCATAATTTGATTGCTATTTCGTAAATCGTTTTTCGATGGGCAGTAACGTTTTATTTTACCTTTAATTGCCGTTCCATGTAATATCTAAGGTTTACTTATAAATGCTGCTAAACTTTTCATGTAATCAGAAAAAGTGAGATTACGGTAGATCGTTGCATAACTCAAAAAGAAATTGGTATTCTAGTTAAAGTTCCAATAAGCGAACTCCCCTATTAAACAGACAGGAAAAATTCAAATACTCTTTATTTAAGGAAACAAACATCATTTTTCTACATATCTACATCTAACTCTATACACACACATCTGCAACCCTTCTTTGTAGAAATTTGGGGCCTTTCTATTAAACCATGTTGAAAACTGCATGTTTAGCAGCATCCAAAGATTCAAACTGACTCCTCTTAGTGTTCCTTGAGTTTTGGGAACAGGAAAAATCTGAAGGAGCAAGATCAGGACTATAAGGAGGATGTGGAAGAGTTTATAAATATATGCAACCCTTATATATATATATGGAACAAAATTTCTATGAATATATCGACTAACACAGTTTTCAATAACGGTGATTGTTTTTGTCCTTCAGAAATCAATCAAAATCACTCCTTTGGAGCAAGATATTTAAAATGCAGCTGTTCCTTTTTCACTGACAGATTATTCAATGATTCCATTTATCTTCGTTAAAACTGCAAGAGAAATCTCAACGCTTTGGGACCCAACGTGCTGAAAGTTTCTCAAACCAAGATTTTCATTTAAAATTGAAAATGCGGAACCATGGGAGATCAGTTTCATTCTCATATCTCTCGATCTCATCTCTCTCTCTCATTTTTTCTCGATGGTCTCTCTCTTGGGTTGTCTTTGAGGTCCTCCAATATCCATAAACAGCAATAGGTACTTGATGTTAGCTCTCATCTCAAAATTTTTATTTTCCAAATACAGTAAAGTTAAGTGATGAGGTATCAAGTCTATATGGATCACTACATCACAGTAATTGTTTACCAAGTATTTGGGTTGTTTCATTCTGTGTAAATACATCATTCAACATTTTTCCTTTTGCGTAAAATTCTTTCACAATATCAATAAGAGTTTTAAAGCCATTTTAAAATGCAGCTGAAATGACTCTATGATTCCCTTTAAACAATACTTCCATTTGTCTGTCCATTTTTTTAAATATGACTCCAAACTGATATAGCATGGTACAGTGACAATTCCATAAGAGCCTTAAAACATTCGTCTTAAAATGTGCATTTTTTGTTCCTTTTAAAAGACAAAAAAATGACTGTTGGTCTTAAAATCTTTTACTGAAAACAGGAAAACAAGAAATCTCTAATATGATCGCAAACTGATTATTATTATTATTATTATTATTATTATTATTATTATTATTATTATTATTATTATTATTATTATTACCCAAGCTCCAACATGATGATAGAAGCCCAAGGAGTCCATTTAGGGACAGCAACCCATTACAGAAAAAGAAAAGAAAGATCGTAAGAGTTCAACTACATTGGAGAAATAAGAGAGGTGAATGAAATGAGATCAAACAATTAAAACTAAAAAAAAAAAAAGATTCATCTGACCGTTTTATATAAAAGTGCTTTTCACTTTGTTTGAACCTCTGAATTTTCAGTGATTCAGTTACATGACGAGGAAGATCATTAATTCCAGTATCTGGTCACAGTTGGAAAGCAAAAAAACAGAAATATGTGTTGTACTGGACCTCACAAAAGAGCGGCGACACTGCTAGAGTTAACAGGTGTTGAACCGAGTATAGAATTCTACTTAATTTTTGATAGGAAATTCATTTCTCGTCGTTCTCTGAATTGTTTCAAGTGAAACAAATTTCCACGTTTTGTCGAATAATCTCCAAAAATTCAATGAGACCCAAATTGCAACAAGCAATACTCAGATTGCTCGTTGTGATGACTTTTTCGGTAGTATCATTTCACTGTTCGCTTCATTACTCGTACATATCTTCTTCCATCCTTCAAGAGGCGTAACTATCTCTTTCTTCGGAATTAGACCCCATTTTTGTCCTTTCTACTCCTATTTCTTGATCTGTCAATCTGTATATCTATCTATCTATTAATCTATCAATGTCATTTGCACCCAAGGGTGAAAATAAACAACTAGGATAAAATATTAGGTTTTAAGAATTAATACTGTAATTTATCAAAGTAGGAACGAACAAATCATCTGTTCATTCATCATAATCCGAGGATTTTCCTATTATACTAACGAGACCTGCCCAGTGATACAATGAAGGGAAATCCGTCCCAAGAATAAAAGAGAAAAGCACTCAAGCATTAATACAATTTGGAGATAGGAGGCGTCACAGGACCTGACTGACTAACCGATTACTTTACCTGGCGTAACAATCAATTAGAGAGAGAGAGAGAGAGAGAGAGAGAGAGAGAGAGAGAGAGAGAGAGAGAGAGAAAGTAGCAAAGTTTGTGTGATTATATTCCCAGGAAATCAAAACGGTGGTTCATCCCGTCCTCTTGACTTGTCCCTGTATTTGTTAGTCTTTGTAATTTCACTAATATTTTACATTCTTTTTAAAGTCTAGCCTTCACTAAGAGACCCATTTTAGCTTTTGGGTGAGAATCATACATATTTTAGTCATAAAAATACAGGAATTACTTTCTGTCTGTCGCGAGTATTAAATTGCGAGTCACATACTCACCACGCAATGTAAACATTTTTCATTACGTAACTCATATGCGAAACTACAATGAAAATTTGTGTCTGTTGCACTTCAAGAGCTTTTGACTGCACTGACAACCAAGCTGATTAATCTATCTGGATCTACTCGGAAATGAACAAAGAAATGCTGGTAATGGTAGTCACGTTATTGTTATTCTGGGTAAACAACCGTTCGCAACGTACGAGGATTGGAATAAAAAAATATATTAATAAACTTTCGTCTAGCATCAATTTTATTCTCTGCTACCCGGGACCAAAAAAAAAAAAAAAAGTGCCATTTTGGTCAAGTATTCATGACTCCCTTTTTTACCACTGCAGATAGTGAATAGTAGATGTGCACAGCTTCAATTTTATAGGAAAAAAGGTAAAAAAAAAAATAACAGAATACCTGAATGTAACTGTACTACTTGTACCCAACGACCAAAACACCAGAAATCCGCCGTTTTATCATTTTACAAACGAATTTGAAGAACCGTGTGTGGGGGAAAAATGGAAGCTGCATTTCTATTCCTCGTTGAGGTTCAAGAAGAAGAAAGTATCATCGAGTGGAAAAATGAAATAAGCTACAGATGCCAACGAAGACTGGTGGATATACGAAGAAGAAAGTTTGAGAAGATTTATAATTCCATGTTAAGCAAGAAACGCTGCTTATTTTCACTGGTGAAAAATAAATATAACAGATATAGAAATGAAAGAGTCTTTCATCTATAAATGTCCAGCAATATACAGAGACACAGGAAGAGTTTACATTATATATATATATATATATATATATATATATATATATATATATATATATATATTTATAGTTTATATTATATATATATATATATATATATATATATATATATATATATATATATATATATATATATATATATATATATATATATATATATATATATATATATAAACATGAGGACATCGGCCTAGGAATACAAGGTCCTGACATATCTGAATTTAATATCAGCGCTCGAAAATGCTAGTTAATATATGACTGGCTGCTTTTTGTATTGTGTACAGATCTTATGATATTGTGGAAAGTCGACGCCGCTGCAATTGTTAGTTATTATCTAATAAAACCCTAAAAATCCCACACTTGCCGAATTACCCTTACTTGAGAATCTTGAATGAATCTAACTAATGTAACAAGAAGCAAAATCAACTAAGTGAAAAAGACATAAGACATCGCCAACCATCAATGGGGGCTTTATCATAAAGTCTTTTCCAAACAAACAAGAAACAGCATCAACACAATCAATGCAAAAATCCCTCATAATACCCGGGATTACAACGTTAGAATCCCTATAGCTGAGAACTGAAAATTCCTAAACCAGCCGTCCTCTCAGATGTAAGGAAAGTGGGATTAGATGCACACTCGCTGTGGCGATACTCATTATCGATAAGGAATATCCGTTTAATCCGAAGTTTTACAGCTCGCAAACGTTCGGCTTAATCTACTTATTTACCAAGAGTCACGGAGTCCCATTTATGTGATTAGGCCTGGATAACTTTCTCTAAAGCCCCTCTACTCACTGAACATCAGTGGTAGGCTTTGTTTTATGTGTTTTTTTTTTATTATTTATGAGTTTTCCTAATAACTGATTCATAACCGCATGCACGAACGTATCAGCAAATTAATTCCAATACAATCGGAGTGTATGACATACGTTCCACGGACTTTCATTGCATAACATACATCCTAGAGTGTATCGATGCACTGCATACATTCAGGAGAAAAACTTAATGTAGCCGTCACGATGTCGTTTCCATAAATTATTTTCTACATGCTGTTTCGTAAGTAACAACGATTTTCCTTTGATTCACGGTCAAAGTGAGTTATCTAAGTCTTTCCTGACGAAGTAATTATTTACGAGGAAAAATTATCTGAAATATGAGATTATGTTGCCTGACTGGCTACAAAAAAAAAAAAAAAAAAATCGACAACAGAACGAACTGGGCTTCTAACCTAAATTACTAAGGAAAATACGCAAAGGCCTGTTAGTACTAACACAAATAAAAAGATTTATGAACCCTCCACCTTACTCTTTATCAAATTATTCTCGAACAGCACGATTCCAGACCAAATGAATGAATAAATAAAAAGGCGTCTCTACCCTTTCTCGTCACTCGCCTGGCAGAGGGAAAATCCGAGACCTCCATCCACCTGTCTATCTACCTATCAGTTTACCTATCAACGTCACTTGGACGCGTGTGTGATAATAAGAACCGACATAAAACATTGCGTTCAAAATGTTAACAAAAGCTTACAACTTATTAAAGTAGGGAACGAGCAAATTTCCTGTTCATTTATCATAATGCGAGGATTTTCCTATCATATACGAACGAGACCTTCCCAGAGATACAATGAAGAGAAATCCGTCCCAAGAACTAACGGGCAAAGCATTCAAGCATTAAAGAATTCGGAGATAGGAGTACCTAACTTATTAATCGATTACATCGATTACGTTTGGCCTAACAATCAATTACTCGGAGAGAGAGAGAGAGAGAGAGAGAGAGAGAGAGAGAGAGTAGCAAAGTTTCACTGATTATATTCCTGGAAATCAAATGCCATTCATCCCTTCGTCTTTACTCGTTTGTATTTGTTAGTCTTCGTTAGTTTCTGCAATTTCACTAACATTTTCTGTTATTTTTAAAGTCTAGCCTTAACTAAGAGAACCATGTTTGCCTTTAGGTGAGAATCATACCTTATTTCAGTCATCAAAATAAACGAATTACTTTTTGTCTGCCGAGACTATAACTCATCATGAAGTTATTTCTTCCAGAGAGTATGCAATGCATCGATATACTTTTAAAATTTATATGAATTCCATCGATACACTCTAGAATGTATGTTATGCATTGAAAGTTTATGGAAATGTAGGTTTGGCGGCTATGAATCAAGTTATTGGGAAAAACTCGTAAAGCAAAGCCTACCACTGATACTCTGTGAGCACAGAGGCTTTAGAGAAAGTTATCCGGGTCTAATCACATAAATGGGACTCCGTGACTCTTGGTAAATAAGTAGATTAAGCCGGACGTTTGCGAACTGTAAAACTTCGGATTAAACGGATATTCCTTATCGATAATGAGTATCGTTACAGCGAGTGTGTATTTAATCCCACTTGCCTTATATCTGAGAGGACGGTTGATTTAGGATTCATCGGTTCTCAGCTATAGGGATTCTAACGTTGTAATCCCGGGTATAATGAGGGATTATTTGCATTGATTGTGTTGATGCTGTTTCTTGCTTGTTTAGAAAAGACCTGTATCATAAAGTTCCACTGATTGCTCAGCGATGTCTAATGACTCTTTCGCTTTGCTAATTAGCGTTATTTTACGTTAGTTAACCCATTCACGTTCCTTAGGTATGGGTAAATTCGGCAAACTTCGGCTTTTAGGGATTTTATTAGTTGTTATTAATTGCAGTGGCGTCGACGCTACTAAAAATAAAAATAACTAAGAAAGTTTCCGAGGTTCACGTTTGTCTGTTATGGGCACCAGGGAATAAAATATATGCTAGAAAAATTGTTTTTAATTTATTTTGTATTTCAATCCCCGTATGCTGGGATTGGCTCTTTAGCGATGACATGACTACAAATACAAGAATTTCTTCGTTCATTTCCGGGTAGATTCACACAGATTAATCATCGTGACTGCCAGTGTAATCAAAACCTCTTAAAGTGCAATAGTCACAAATTTTTATTGCAGTTTTGCATATGAGTTCCTAATGAAAGTGTTTGTATTAACGTGGTGCGTCTGTGACTTGAAATTTAATATTCACAACCGGCGAAAAGTAATTCATGTATTTTCATGACTAAATAACTTGTGATTCTCATTTTAAGTCCAACACTGTTTCTCTTATTGAAGGCTAGACTTTAAAAGCATAAAATATGGTGAAATGACAGAGAATAACAACTGCAGAGACAATAAAGAGGATGGGATTAACCACATTTAATTTTCAGGAATATAATCTTCTCTCTCTCTCTCTCTCTCTCTCTCTCTCTCTCTCTCTCTGAGTAATTGATTGTTACGCCAGGTAAAGTAATCGATTAGTCAATCAGGTCCTGTGACGCCTCCCATCTCCAAATTGTATTGATGCTTGAGTGCTTTTCTCGTCTGTTCTTGGGACGGGTTTCTCTTCATTGTATCACTGGGCAGGTCTCGTCAGTACAACTGGAAAATCCCGGCGTTATTATGAGTGAACAGAAATTTTGTTCGTTCCGTGCTTGACTAAATAATCATCTTTTATTAACATGTAGAACCTAATTTTTATGTTAGTTGTTTACTTGCACATGACTGCAAATAACATTGATAGATGGATTGGTAGTTAGATAAATAGGCGGGTAGATGGAGGTCTTGGGGTTTCTCTCGGCCCAGCGAGGGAGGGGAAAGGGTGAAGCTCCGCGTTGTTCGAGAATAATTTGGTTGTAGGCAAGATTGCGCTTTTCTCATCGTGAAAGACATACTATGGTTATGCAGATTTTTGTTTACATACTAACATATCTCTACCTGCTTCGTAAGTTTTTGGTTTGAAAACTTAATTGGGTCTATTATCGAAATATATATTTGTTAGGGTTTTTATGCCAGTTCCTAGAGATCATAAGCCCACATTTCCCATAATTTGTTTATGTAAATACTTACTTTGTTAGGAATTAGTTTCGTCTTACATTTTTTTATTCACTGTTGTTTAAATATACTGTTTCGTAAATAATAATAATGATTTCGTTTCATTTCACGTTTAGAGTATATTTTTAAGTTTTCCTGATAGAGCAAGGATATACGTAGAAAACTTACGGGAAATAAGAGTTAATGTTCTCAAGGAACAGGCTCAAAAAAAAAAAATAATAATAAATAAATAAATAACCTACAAAAATACAAGAAGGAATTCGGTAACAGTCCCAAATGATTTTCAAGCTAAGTACGCAATACACAGAGGTGTGTTCGTATGAAAACAAAAGATGTGTATGGTACCCTCAATCTCTCTTTCACGA
>NC_089757.1:19244655-19247155 GCF_040412425.1 Macrobrachium rosenbergii
TTCTCCCTCATCTACATCCTTATGTCTAATTATTTTCATGAGATAATTTCTCAACATTTCCTACGATTTGTTATCGTATAACTGATCAACCCTATACAAGCAAGAAGCCAACAAACCACTTCCTTTCTTATAGCACATACTTCACTTCTTTCCTTTCCCTGTACTTCCTCAGAGCATTTCATTCATGCAGATGTTGAACAGAGATAACATCGTAAAACACCACCGTCTATAACGTATATATACAAGAAACCAGTCACTCCCGTCTACAAACACACCTTCACTTTTACTATGGAAACCTCTGAGCGTTCTCAAACAACCATCTATATCTATCTAGCAAATTGTTTCCAGTTTATCACAAGCACTATACTCACACGGTTTTTTTTAACGGAACCTCTGTCTCTGTAAGAGATTTAAAAGCTGTTATTTTGATCAATTTAAGCAATCACGATTCCTGTTTACGGCTGCACAATTTGCGAAGCTTTCCCGATTTCTTTCCACAGTTGCAGTCGGACCATATTTATATATATATATATATATATATATATATATATATATATATATATATATATATATATATATATATATATATATATATATATATATAGTATATATATATATAAAGCAAGGTTGTGTAGCTGGGTTAATCTGACGTTGATGTTGTTATTGTCCTTAGATTAAACTCGGCTTGTCCCAGCACAACGATAGTCGTAAGCACTAGAAATACCTGCCGATGCCAGAATATACAAGGTCTTGGAACACACACACACACACACACATATATATATATATATATATATATATTTTATATATATATATATATATATATATATATATATATATATATATATATATATATATATATATTCCTATAAGGAAATGTTGCCTATTTCTAAGGAGAATCGAGGACTTTCTGACTACAGTAGAAGGAAATTGTTCGAAATCATACCAAAACTGTACTTTCTCTGCCGCCCCCACATCCCGATGTCACTCCCCCACCCCTACTACCCGGGAAGCTTTTAAGAGGAGATTCACCACATCCAGCCCTGTAGACAAAAGGCTCAGCGCCTAAGCCTCTTCCAGTGGCAGGTCGTGCCTAAGTAAGGCTAGAAAAATCACTCCTTCCCGGTCATACCCATCAACAATATTTGGCCGACCCTTTTCGATGCAGGGATGGGGATGAAGCGATCACAGCGGCCCCGCCCCTCTCCCCTTGTATACCTAGGCCCCCTTGCCTACTCGGCAAAGGAGGGTTTCCTCTTGTTCAAAAACCTTTCCCTACAATTCAATTCTTGCTGTACAGTGAGCTGAGAGGCCGGGAGCGAGACGACGAAAAATCACTGACAAATTTTTGGAAGTGTCGACTTGACGTCCATTTTCTTCGTAGTGTTGACTTTCTCACTTGGTAATATTTTCCCGCAGTTTGAAGAAGTCTCTTTGAAAGTGTCACGAAATGCCACACAAAAACTGTCTTTTCTAGGTACAAAACTTCTAATTTCAATACGATAGTAACTAAGCCGTTGTTTAACAACAGAAGAATGTTTCCAAAATAAAGAATGAAAAAATGCAAAGACGATAATAATAATAGAAAACACCCTCAATCGCTGATCAACTTTAAAGTCAAGCAGTTCACAGCTATTAAATAATGGGCTATTAAACGTTAAGTATCATTACCGGAAAAGAAACTCGCAGTGCTTGAGAGCGAATAAATAAATACATAATAATTCAGCTAAGATACTGATATTAAAAGATTCCATAAATGAATTATAAAAATCTAATTTAGCTTATAGTACTTCTTTCTATGATCTAGATTTTACACTCGTTGTTCGAGTGAAAAATATACTCAACTTCATTTAGCGCTGAATCAAAATCGAAGGAAAGACCAGTCGATTAAAAAAAAAAAAAAAAAAAACCGAAATTTATATTAATGAAGAGAGGGGAATCCTTAGCATTCTTAATGTTTGTCCAATGCAAGCAATGTTATAGGGCTCTACTTCTTTATTCAGAAACACACAAGAAGGTAGAGTCCCAAATTCTGTACGTGGAGAAACTGCCATTTAGCTCAAATTAAACAAAGAGACAAAGTGACTCCTGAAGTGTTTCGTATCAGGAGGAACATGATTCAAGATTACCAACCTTTGAATGATGTGAAAAATAATAAGTAAACAAACAAACAAGTAAATACAAAATCATAAATAGAGGAAACGTATTCCTAAACATAAGTAACAGAGAGCCATGGAAAGCCATGTTCTCATCCCGGTTAAAAAAAAAAAAAAAAAATAGCTAGGACTTACAACAGAACTTGTAAAAATCAATAACTAATGCCGAGTCAAAAATTCAACAGAGTATTTACGAGTTTTTATTAAAACTCGTTTGAAAGATGGAAAGGCTTATATGATAAATGACAATTAGTTTCCTAGCCGGAAAATTTTCTTGTGGGTCCGTTTAACTGAATCATTACCATTAATCTGGCGTCGTAACAAGTATAGCTATCGAGGCTCAA
>NC_089757.1:19252155-19259655 GCF_040412425.1 Macrobrachium rosenbergii
TATCATGCTGTATGATCCGCGGCCCATGAAACTTTAATCACGGCCCGGTGGTGGCCTATCCTATATCGTTGCATGACGCACGATTATGACTAACTTTAACCTTAAATTAAATAAAAAAACTACTGAAGCTAGAGGGCTGCAATTTGGTATGTTTGATGATTGGACGGTGGATGATTAACATACCAATTTGCGGGCCTCTAGCCTCAAGTTTTTGAGATCTGAGGGCGGACAGGAAAAAGTGCGGACGGAAATACAAAGCCGGCACAATGGTTTTCTTTTACAGAGAACTAAAAAATCAGTGACGAGGAGTAACAACAACCCTTAGATTAGCTACCTACCAAGTTTTATCGGAATAGTTTCAAGATGTACACTTTAAGCTAACCTATGACCTATAAAAATATACCAAGATCAAACGTGTTTTGGGAATTGTTCACCTAGCCAGAGGGTATCTACTTCTCAACTGTAATCAAAACCAGCGAGAAATTAAAATAAAACGTTGACTTTCAGATTGCAGAAAGTAATTATAACAGTCGAGATTTATGAAAATAAGATCCTTTAATGAAACTGAGGCATTTAAATATACAAGTGGCCTTGAAGACTAAGTCAAGATCAAAAACATTTAGGGAAAAATAATGAAGAGCACATCATTAGAAATTACATAAAAATAGTTGACATTTGAATTGATCAAGACCTTTGGAGCCTAAAAAAGATAATTGGAGAAATCATTCACCAACCGCTAATGTACTTATCAAATTTCATGCAAAGTAGAAATATGTAAATATTACCCATTAAATTAAACAATGACACTGAAAAAAATAAGTGAAGATCGGAACAATCACAGAAACACTTTTGATACGCTATGTCGAATTTTGAAGAACCTAGGCCTAAAAGAAAGCGAATTATTTATATATATATATATATATATATATATATATATATATATATATATATATATATATATATATATATATATATATATATATATATATATATATATATATATATATATATATATATAGCGAAAACAAATTCTAAAAATGCTGTCCTTTAACTTTACTAAAATGCTGGACTTGGAAAATAGGTCACGTCAAAAATGATTTCGGAGATAATAGTAATAAAAAGTGGTACCGAACACTAACCAGAGCGAGTGACAGAAAACGATCAGGCCAAGATCCTCTGGGACTATGGTATCAGAACAGACAGGGTGATACGTGCCAATAGACCAGACTTGACGCTGATTGACAAAATCAACAAGAAAGTATCACTCACTGATGTCGCAGCACCTTGGGACACCAGAATAGATGAGGAAGAAAGAGAAAAAACTGATAAGTATCAAGACCTGAAAATAGAAATAAGAAGGATATGGGATATGCCAATGGAAATTAGACCCATAATCATAGGAACACCAGGCACGATCCCAAGATCCCTGAAAAGGAACCTGGAAAAACTAGATGCCAAAGTAGTTCCAGGACTTATGCAGAGGAGCGTGCTAATAGAAACAGCGCTCATAGTGAGAAAAGTGATGGACTACTAAGGAGGCAGGATGCAACCCGGAATCCCTCACTATAAATACCACCCATGCGAAGATGATGAATGAGATTTTAAAAATTATTATAATTATTAAAAAACGGTAAATAAATAAAGGATCGTGGCGCTTTCATACATACAGATTATTAACAAATTAAAATGAGGATGGCCAAATTATAAATTAATTTGAGAAATGCGACCACACCTGTAAGGAGTAAAATTAGAATGACTGATAATTAGTTAGTCGACAGAAACCAACACACAGTGGGTACCTCAAATTCGCATTCTAAAAATCTCTAGAATATAGCAACGATTTTATTTTAACAAGAAGTTTTAAAAAATCACGGTTTTAGAATCAATGAATATGTAACATAATCTTCATCAACAATTTTGTGAAAAACAGAGTAGACAGAATTCCTCTTCTTAAATAACCATTCAGCAATATTTAGCATTTCAAGAATTTCATAAACCCAGAGACAAACATAGTATATTACACAAACAATTATCATTTATCAATGTCCCTCTTTCTCTTACAAACAACTTTCATCCATGGATAATCAGGAGGATGAGATATCGTATTGTTTACAGAAAGGACAAAATAAACCGAAGTTTAAAACTTTTCATTCAGGAGAGAGAAACAGAAAGGAGAATTATTCCACTGACGGCTGCAGCAAATAAAATAATCCGAGTCTTTGTGAGCACAGGTTAAGCCACGAGATCAGTTGGGACAAGTTTTGTAGCACAAAGCCTGCCCGCTGACGCCTATCAAAAGAGAGGAAAAACACACAAAGTATACACTACACGAAGTAAAGAATGCCACACAAAGGAATATTTGCTGATGCCTAACCAAAAGAGAGAAAAATATGCTAGAAAAATTTAAAACGTACAAGGAATAACATTCTGTACTAGATGTGACCTGACCAAAGAAGCGAAACCAGTAGCAAATGGAAGAAGGTAATAAATAGGAATGGGATACTTAGGCATGAAATACAAAAATACATTTAACAAAAAGAATAACAGTAAAAAAAAAGGAACACAGGGATCCGCACAAAAGAACATCATTACCTAAGGAGAGTAATAATGCAAAGAAATAAAAATACAGTAAAATGTAGTTATTTAAAAATATAGAAAAATATATATGACCACAGAAGAATAACACCCCACTGATAAAAAGAAACAAAGAGAACAAAACAATAACAGTGGAAATATCAAACAGAACAAAATTATTTTCGTTGAGCTTCAAACGAACAACACCGATCAAGGAATTTGCATCCGTGACAAATTTTTGCTGGGTGCTTAAGCTTCCGAATTCGCAACCTGATCCGAACCTGTAGAGCCTGTAATTAAGTTTCGGACATGAGAGAGAGAGAGAGAGAGAGAGAGAGAGAGAGAGAGAGAGAGAGAGAGAGAGAGAGAAAGAATTTTGATTCAGTTAAAGTTTCGCTTACGACTGTAGACATGCAAATTCTTCCTATATTTTTCATATACATGATGGCCGTGTGGTTCAATGCGCGTCACTGCAGTCATGAGTTCTTGTCTTCCGTGGTTCGAGCCCATGAGACGACGAATTTATTATCAACTAAAAAATTCCCCTCCGGGTAACATATATGAAAATATATTATCTCTGAGGTAGAGCGAATTGGATATTAAAGGACGTTTGTAGCTTAATGCATACATTATATATATATATATATATATATATATATATATATATATATATATATATATATATATATATATATATATATATATATATATATATAATGTGTGTGTGTGTGTTTATGTGTGTATATGTATGTATTTATGTATGTATATACAGTATGTATATATATATATATATATATATATATATATATATATATATATATATATATATATATATATATATATATATGTATGTGTGTGTGTATGTTTGATTTTAAATGACGAAAAGGTAAAAACGTGATGGCTATACGAACAAAGTTACAGCCACGAAGGAAAAGTGAAACAATTGAGATACTGCGAGATTCATTTCCCAAAATAGTACTAAAAACGCTGTTAATAAACGTTTTGCTAAAGCTAAGAAAAAATGTCCCCCATACAGCAATAAATATCATTTATAATCCCTGACCTAACTTACTGGAATTCTAACCTTAAACATCTTTTCAGAATACTTGCAAAAAATAATCGAACAGAACGGTAGTAAAATTCATATTTCATTAAATGCAAACTGAGTATAACATTTCTGTTTATTTATGTGGTGTACTTCAATGTATTCACATCATCAATAAATGATCATTTGCGCAAGCATTCATTATTCGAGGTGCTAACTATAAATATGCAGCCCAATAATTGTTTTATAACATAAACGTAGCCATAACATACGTTTGAAGTACACAATAATGTATGTGGAATCGGGTATTAGCTCCCCATCTGTGCATTGTAATGGTTAAAGTATTATTTACCAAAGGGTAATTGGTCGGTACTGAATGTTCCACGTCCGGATAACATTACTAGTGAGTATATGATACAAATTAACATTATAAAATATAACAAATAAACAAATGAAGTAAAAAATATTAATAAAAATTAATGGATTTACAAGTTTGTGAGTTTGGCCATATAACTTCCTCGTAATAGACTGTAAGAATTAATTGTGCTAATTACTGTAACAATTAATTGTGCTAACTACTGCAACAATTAATTGTGCTAATTACTGCAACAATTAATTGTGCTAATTACTGTAACAATTAATTGTGCTAATTACCGTAACAATTAATTGTGCTAATTACTGCAACAATTAATTGTGCTAATTACTGTAACAATTAATTGTGCTAATTACTGTAACAATTAATTGTGCTAATTACTGCAACAATTAATTGTGCTAATTACTGTAACAATTAATTGTGCTAATTGCAAAACATTTTTAAAAGAAAAATGAAATATGTGCCTGAGCAAAGACCATGTAATGGCAGAGAGAGAGAGAGAGAGAGAGAGAGAGAGAGAGAGAGAGAGAGAGAGAGAGAGAGAGAGAGAGAGAGAGAAACGTTTTGTAGGACTGTGAAGTATTTGCACTAATTACAGAGGATGAACTCAAACAAATATCCTTAATAACAAAATAAATAAAATTTATTTTCTCTGACTCAACTTACTGGAATTATCACTTGAGGCATTTTTTTCAGAATACTCGTAAAAAAATCGAACAGCAGAGCATTAAAATTCGTATTTCATTAAACGCACGCTGAATATAACATTTTGTTTATACGTTTTCATGTGTACTTCAGCGTATACATATGAGTAATATATAATCATTTGCGCAACCGTCCATGCTACAAGGTGAATTAATTATAACTATGCAACCTCATAATTGCTTTATAGCGTAAACGTATGCATAACATACGTTTGAATTGCACGATAATGCAGCTCATCTGAGTATATCTTAACAGTGAAAGTACTGTTTATAAAAATGTAATTAATCGAAACTGTGAGTAAAAGATACAAATTAATCTTATAAAATATAACAAGTAAAAAAATAATGTGAAAAAAAGATAATTTAAAGGGAGAATTCACCTTCTCGTAATAGACAGTAACAATAATTGTTCTAACTGCAAAATAGTATTTTAGAAGAAATATGTAATATGTACCGGAAAAAAGCAACAGTACTATAACAGAGAGAGAGAGAGAGAGAGAGAGAGAGAGAGAGAGAGAGAGAGAGAGAGAGAGAGAGATTTATGACGCTATCGTTTCGCTTAAGATTTGCAGAAAAATACGAATTTGCACTAGATTTTTCACAGACGCAGACACACACGAATGGAAAAATGTTGATCCTAAAGTTTACACATGACTGAAAAATGGGCAAAGTCAAAATCATTTGGATAATAATAATAATAATAATAATAATAATAATAATAATAATAATAATAATAATAATAATAATAATAATAATAATAATAATAATAATGGTGTAAATGTAAATAAACTAAGTGACAAGACTATTTGGGCCAGAATAGGAGATATTAGAAAGATCACCAATTTATCTTCCATAGCAATTACCAAAGAACAAAGAGAACTGCTGGTGTAAGGTTTAAGCTGATGTTTGGGAACTAATAAAACTGACTTGCTGCAAGGTATCAGCAACACTGATTATTTTAATCTCGGACGTAATGATTTCCAATTGAACTTTTTTAAAGGGTTTGTTAACAGATGATCATTTACAGGAACAGAAGAGCATTAAAAAAATAGACACAAGTTAGCTTTGAGAAGATTAAAGAAAAACGATGACATTAAAATTATGAAAGCCGATAAGGGTGGTTCACTTGCAATTACGGATACAGACATATTTCTAAAGCTAACGTCTTGCTTAGTGATAATGATACCTACATCAATTACCAGATTGCCTTCAGTAACCTCCTTAAAATTAAAATTCAATAGGGAAGTACCCAAAATAGCTCATAAACTCACTGAAGAAGAGCAGAAGCAGCTAATTTTGAGCAAGATTTCTAACAAAATGCCCAACCTTTCATACTTTTACAGCCTACCAAAAATCCATAGGGCTGGTTGTCCGCTACGTCCCATGATAGCTACGTGTAACTCATCCCAAGCTATTTTGGCGGATTGATTAGCTGAACAATTAAGCCCATTATTGGGCACTTTGTCCAATTCTCATCTAACCATTCTGGTGACTTCATAGACAGGCTTAGAAAACGAGGAGTGACCCATTGGATGAACTACCACTTAGATGCTCGAGGAGGTTGGCTGGTTTATCCACAGGGAATGCTGGTATTCCCTCGTACTGCCTGAACTGAAGAATTGGATATCTTCAAATTACGACTGATTCTCTCCTGTGAACGACACCTTTTAAACTTTTAGCTGTTTTTTTTTTTTTTTAATTGTTACCTGGAAGGATGCTTTAGTGTTTTAGCCAGATTGAGAAGGAGAATCGAGCAGGTTCTCGACAGCTCTCGTTTTTGAACATATATTTCTAATATAATTTATATTTACATTTACAATATTGTGGATTTCTTCGCCATTTTAGTGATTCATGCTTTTATGAGATTTTTATGAATAATAATAATAATAATAATAATAATAATAATTATTATTATTATTATTATTATTATTATTATTATTATTATTATTATTATTATTATTATTATTATTATTATTATTATTATTATTATCACATTACCATAAAAGAACCTAGAATCCTAACATCAATGTACCGATTAAAAAATTAAAATGAGGATGACAAAATTATAAAAAATTCGAGAAATGCGACCACACACATAAAGTAAAAGAGGAAACCCAGAAAAACTCATTACTTAACCGCAAGAAACCAAAGTACTCACGGTGGGTACTATAACTCGCATCCCAAAAATCCTAAGCATATGAAGAAAGTGAAAATCAATAGCAAACTAATATTAACAGCAAGCTAAAATAAACCCCGTTTTCAGAATTAAATGATATGTACACACAATCTTCATCCACATATTATTTCGGAATAACAGAATAGGCAGAATTCCTCTTCTTAAATAAGCATGCAGAAACATTTAAAGCTTCCAAGAATTTCATAACTTCATAGAAAAACACAGCACATTACGGTGACAATTATCATATGTCAACGTCCCTCTTTCTCTGACCTGAGAAACATTCATCCCAAGATAATTAGGAGGATGAAACGTATTGTTTAAAAAAAGGGACAAACGTAAATCGTAGATTTTAAAACTTTTCATTCAGGAGAGAGAAACAGAAAGGAGAATTATTCCACTGACGGAAACAGCAAATAAAATAATCCGAGTCTTTGCGAGCACAGGTTAAGCCACGAGATCAGTTAGGACAAGTTTTGTCACACAAAGCCTGCCCGCTGACGCCTATCAAAAGAGAGGGAAAAACGCACAAAATATACACTACACGAAGTAAAGAATGCCACACAAAGGAATATTTGTTGATGTCTAAATAAAAGAGAAAGAAAAATAATACAAAGAAATGTAAAAT
>NC_089757.1:19264655-19294655 GCF_040412425.1 Macrobrachium rosenbergii
AGCAAGATAGAAAAATTTATGTTTCATTAAATGCAGAATGAATATAATATTTATGTTTATTTTATTTGGGTGTATACTTCAAAGTATTCACAACATTAATACACGATAATCTGCACAGTCATCCAAGATACAACGTATTAGTTATAAATATGAAGCCCATAATTGTTTTATAACATAAATGTAAGCATAACATACGTTTGAATTACATAATACTGTATATGAAACCAGGTATCAGCTAGATGCAACTCATCTGAGCTTGTTAATAGCTAAAGTATTATTTATAAAAATGTAATTGATCGAGAAGAATGTTCAAGGTCAAATAACAATATAGCCAGCAAAGATAAAAATAACATCATAAAAATAAAGAGCAAATAAATGAAATGGAAAAATGCTGATAAAAAGGAATGAATTTGCAAGTTTGTGAGCTGGGTCAAAGACCCTCCTCGTAATAGACGGTAACAATTAGTCGTTTTAATTGCAAAACAGTATTTTGAAGAAGAAATATGTAATATGTGTTTGCAAAAATATCAGTATCATAACAGAGAGAGAGAGAGAGAGAGAGAGAGAGAGAGAGAGAGAGAGAGAGAGAGAGAGAGAGGTTTCATTTAGCCTTAATATTATATTAATGAATGTGGTAGAATTAACGTATGGGTGTATTTATGTGTATACACACACACACACACACACACACATATATATATATATATATATATATATATATATATATATATATATATATATATATATATATATATATATATATCTGTAATATGTGTTTGAAAAAAATATCAGCATTATAAAAGAGAGAGAGAGAGAGAGAGAGAGAGAGAGAGAGAGAGAGAGAGAGAGAGAGAGAGAGAGGTTTCATTTAGCCTTATTATTATAATAATAATAATAATAATAGTTATAATAATAATAATAATAATAATAATAATAATAATAATAATAATTCCATTTTGCAAATTAACTGGCTAAGAAGTCTTGTATCTGCCACAAGAGAGATGTAAGGGAATAAGGCCGCCTATCGCACCAGACTCCATAAACTAAGAACCGAATGCTCAGTTCTTTTGCCTGTACCTCTCTTTCCTACTGAACAATAAACAGTTTTCACCCACAAAATTGTTTCGAAAAAATCTAATTAATATCCCTAATTATACAGCTCATTAGCATGCATAAGATTTTTACGTGGGAATGGCGGTAAATTACTGATATTTCCGAAAACACGCAATTCATTACCGTACAATGATGATGGAATAGAAATGTTATTCACTACGGTATACGAAAGAATAATATTCTGATTCATTTGAGGAGTGCCGGCATACTATTTAGAAAAAAAAAAATTGGCCGGTATTCTCACATTTTTTGATATGCAACAAACCAAAAGGAAACGCAGGCACCACCAGACAAACATTCACGTGTGTGCATGCGCGTGCGTAAGCACGACTACATCCAGTTTGATCGTAGTCCAAAAAAGACATGCAAGTACACACAGTAATAAAAAAAAAATGTAAAAATGAAATGCTACTGTAACATTCTATACACGTTTTTTTTTTAACCTTTTAGTTTCCAGTTAATTGATTCCTTCCATCTTCCAAAATTTAAAAATCCATTTACTACTTCAATTTGAATTTGACTCTGGGGGAAAAAAAGCCGCGTAAAACTTTTACCCTTGCTTTCATTTACATTCTCCAGCGGTATTTTATTCCCATAAACAAGAGTTCCCCATGATAGCAGTATCGTAACCCTTGCTTATCAGATTTCAACTGACTATACATTTATCGCAGAATTTTAAATACACCTTCAATTTCGAAAATATACTAAATTTAGTTTATTTAACGACTCATTAGTCGTCAGGAAAATCTTATCAAGGCGACTATATTTCCTTATTAATCTAAAACTTTTTAACAACATGTTAACATGTTTTTCACATTTGTACCTTCGCCACCTTGAATCTCAAATAATTCGTTGTATCACCTTGATCAATGGTGACAATTTATTCCTAGAAATCATCAAATCTGAACTGAATTTGCTGTTATGAAGCAATTTTGCGTTTAAAATGCCAAGAATAGTTCATTACTTACATATATATATATATATATATATATATATATATATATATATATATATATATATATATATATATATATATATATATATATATATATATCTTTAATGACAGAGATGACAGTATCTCTCAGCCTCCAAAATAATCTATCAACGAAGATAAATAAGACACTTTCCTAATAAATTCATTCATCTGGAATTTCCGTAGCCACTTTTCACATATATACCCACTCCAAAACCGGTTTCACTCTTCTTACATCAGCTGGTTTCAAGCCAGCTTGCCTGTCTTATGTCAATCGGTAGTCCGTGAAACGGCTCACTTTGACAGCATTAAATCCCAGCCTTCATTATATATATATATATATATATATATATATATATATATATATATATATATATATATATATATATATATATATATATATATATATATGTGTGTGTGTATGTGTACACATATATATATACACATACAATATATACACACACAATATATATATATATATATATATATATATATATATGCAAATGGTTTGGGGTTCATTTATAACGTATCCCTAGGCACAGAAGCGCCTAGTGAAAGAGTTGTGAACTCCTTGGGGAAGAAAATGCCGCTAAGTGGCCTATAAACTTCTTTACATAAGGACTATGGCTATCCCATTATCACTCCTGTAGAATTCTGAGATAATAGTAGTATTTCCCCCGCCCTGCCTATCATGAAAGTCACGATCAGCCAGGGGCATGGGGTATACAGCCCCATAACCTTTATTTAATAGCTTAATTAAGTTATGTATATAAGCATGCATATATATCTTCTTTTTTTAACGTGCTTGTTTTCCCGTTTGTGTGGGGTAAGCACGATGCCTTCTTTGAAGGACTTTGATTTGGCTTTGGGGTAGACTGTAGTCTCGATCGGCTATATATATATATATATATATATATATATATATATATATATATATATATATATATATATATATATATATATATATATATATATATATATATATATATATATATATATATATATATATATATATATGTGTGTGTGTGTGTATATATATATGTGTGTGTGTGTGTATGAATATATGTAAATATATATAAATATGTATAAATATATGTGTGTGTGTGTGTGTGTGTATGAATATAAGTACACACATATATATATATATATATATATATATATATATATATATATATATATATATATATATATATATATATATATATATATATATATATATATATATATATATATATATATATATATATATATATATATATATATATATATAGATATATAATATATATATATATATATATATATATATATATATATATATATATATATATATATATATATATATATATATATATATTGTAACGTGAAAGTTATCAGTAGATAAAACTAAAGACCTGCTTATTATCAAGTCAAGAGTTTGGCTTTTTTTGTCGTAGTTCCAAGAAAAATTCACCTAGTCCCGACCAGAATTCGAACCAAAAATTAATATCTGAAGGTAATTTGTATACACTTTAAAAAAGAAATGATAGCAGAAATATCTGCTTCATCTCGCATCATCGCAATGGCGAATATTGATGATAAGCTATGAAAAACATTTAAAAAGCAAAGTTATACTGTAATGTACTGTACTTCACTGTAACCTAAACCGTTGGCAATTCTACATAACAGAGGGTCTGCAGAAATGATCTTATGGGAGTGGGGGGGGAGCGTTTGTCGTGTGTGTGTGTGTGGGGAGGGGATGGGGTTGATAATAAAAACAAACAGAAATACGAGTTTAAGAAAGGCTAAAGATTCTCGAACTAATTACGAAATGTCCTCTTCTTTCTTCATTTCTCATCTTCGTCGAACTGGGACCCAATAACTTTTATTGGGGGAAGGAGGGATTGGACAGATACCGAAAGAGGGTAGCAGGACTGGGTAAGAGGGGTAATGGGTCTCTCAATAAATACATTAAGGGGAGATGTTGACACACGAGAATCCGCCTTTGCCGTTGAAATATTTACTGGTTTTTGATATTTAGTTTCACTATGCGCTGAATTTATTAACAACTTCTTAGTCTTCATAAAAAAGGGAAATGGGATAAGGAGGTGGATTTCACTCGAGAAATAAAGTAAATTATCAAGTCTTCCAAAAATGAACAGATAAAAATGTGGACATTCCCAGAGGAAATAAAATTAATGAAAGTTAAGCACGGCGCCGTAAATAAACTCGACGCAGGTAACCGGTATTTTTCATTGCCTCTGTCGTATTTACTTTTTGATCTTTTCAAACGATGCAAACAAAAATCTAACATTTCAGCCAAACCTTGAAAGTTCTTCACTGGGCATCGCTAATTAATTATTAGTGAATTTCATAACTGAACCAATTCCACTTTATTTATAATGGCACTGCCACGCGAAATTTTGTTAACATTTAAGCGATCTTCGTGTTATTGTAAGTAGCTAATACTGTGAAACCCTTTGACAGGGGGGTGGATATTCTTTGATTTGGAATTTACAACTATTAACTTGGTTATCTAGATTTTATCTAGAATTGGAAATGGAAATAACATGACGGAAAAGCAAAAGGAACGTCTAATAGATTAAAAAGAGATTTAATACGATTTCAACTTTTATTTCAACACTAAAATTAGGAAGACAATATTAAGCAGTAACAAAAGCAGGGATAATACGGAAAAAAAGGGCTTGGGGTTTACATAATTCCGCGTGAGGATGTGAAATCAGGATGTAGGTACAAAGGAACACGTAAGACCAATAACCTGCGAGACAGAAATTATTGTATTAGCAGTGCATTGTTGCAATAAGAACCCTATGTAGAATTTCGAAGAAAACCAATGAGTATGCAATAGTAATGACACATAAAACTCATAGAGGAAATCGAATGATCGCTGATAAACTCACTGCCACTAATTGCAGATGACAAAACACCCTCCAGCCTAGATAACCTCGACACCATATTTCTAGAAGAGTCAGGTCTATCGGATCTGGTCAACTTCTCAGGCAGGGAGAGAAAGATTACTATAAGATGAATCAAAGAAGTCAGTTAGAAAACCAGGGGCACCCAGTCACCTTACGCTTTTGACTTATTCCCCTTTCTCGGATTATGGATACCCTTTCCTTCGATCTTGATCTGTATAATCCTCTGTGGTATTTCCTCGTTTTCTTTGTCTTGTAAAGAGCGGAGTTTAGAGTTCACGCTTCTTTTGAGACTGCTAAGTTATTATCAGACCTGAGGTTACTGTATGTAAGCAAAAACTAATTCAAATTTAGATATTAACTAATTCCACTTAACTCTCTCTTGCCTTTAAGGAATAAAAGTTATTAAGCCATGTAATTCATAACTTTGAACTGTGTTTCTTCACATAATTTACATCCTTTTCTTTATTTGCAATGGTGGTTGGTCTATTTTTCTTAAGTTTTTATTTGGAGGAAAGGATGGACCCAGGGCTACTGATCCAAAACTACAGCTGTTTTCCTCCTCACCATCCTCGTAGGGTAAAACCAGATTGGGCACCACGTGAGGAGAGATGTCACATTGTCTTCATATTTTCATTTGCTATTTCTATAATTTAACTACAAAATTTCCCTCAATTATGATCAGATACGTTTCTCATATAAAGTCCTCTTCTAAAGAATCAAGGAAGTCTCTAAATGCCGATTCGCATGAGGAGAGCACGTTTGGCATCGCTAATTCACCCTCCCTACGCCCCCTTGTGACTAAGTGCGCTCGACCTTGAAACAAGGCAAAGGATTAGCGAGGACCAAGTGTGAATATACAAGGTCTATAGCTATAGACCTTGGGAATATACAGCTGACCGCGAACGAGATCGAGGGCTAGAAGATATGCAAACAGGAGGATATCGGACTAAAAATCGTACCACAAGGACACTCTCAAAACGATAGCAGCGGGTATAATAAGCTAAGAGCAGTATTGTGTAGACTTTTCACTTATAAAACTGTTTATAACGAGAAGAAAATAGGACAAATTTTACATGGTGGATTTGTTCTTATTATTAGCTGTGTCAGGATGTTCGTTGAATTTTCATAAATAATTATAATAGACAGATTTCAATATTATGCGGTATAAGGGCAGATACTACCTTTTGAAACCAAACTCGGTAAAAAAAAAAGGAAAAGATCAAATTATTGGGTGAAAATAATCACCTACTCCCAAGATAGATAACTCTGATTTTTATCTAATTATGAGTATTTCACTTAGACAAAAAAAAAAAAAAGTCAAGGTAACGAATATCTGGGGCAAACTGTCATAGGCCACCATGACACCTACCTACGAAGTTCCTTCAAAATCAGAGAAGTATAAAATGGAAAATACAATTTTGATCCTTCAACTGAATTGTAACCTTAGAAAAGAGAACAAGGTCAATACTAATTTATGAAAAAGAGAACTGCAAATTTACAAGGTATCTGAATAAGAAGTTTCGTCGAAATCGGAAGATCATTAGAATTTGAGATCTATTAGGATACATGTGTCTAAGGAACATGTGAACCGACAAAAAAGGAACCAAAAGTGAATTTTAAGAAAAATCATAAATAAAACAAACATGAATTTAACAAACGTTAATTACAAAATGTCTCTGGCTTTTCCATTTTCGTCGAATTGGGAGCCAAGAACTTTTCACAGGAAAGGAGTTTCTGGATAGGCAGGAAAAGGAGGAATAGGTGTGTGTGTGTGTGCGTGTGCGTGTGTGCGTGTGTGCAGGCATTGATATGGGTA
The DNA here is from genome assembly GCF_040412425.1 of Macrobrachium rosenbergii. NCBI lineage: Eukaryota > Metazoa > Arthropoda > Malacostraca > Decapoda > Palaemonidae > Macrobrachium > Macrobrachium rosenbergii. The sequence goes on from NC_089757.1 coordinate 19,271,473, forward strand.
AGGTGGAAGTTCACATGGGGGCGGGGTTATATACGTAGCTTTTGGTCTACATCATTCGAGAAGTTAATATATTTTTTTCTGGAGCTTTTTATCTGATTTTTCTTCTCTTCTTTAAATTCTCTATTTTTTTTTTTTACTAAAAGGTAATAGGATTGAGGAGGATGAAATCCCTTCCTATTATATGGAGAAAGACATCATTCGATAGCCGTGTATATGTTTACGTGTTCAACATACAAATGAATAATTAAGAATTTAAACATTTAACACAGAACAAATAAATGAATGAAACTTCCGGGTTACACCTTAAAAATTCGAAAGGTTTTTCTGTCATTCTCCCTAAAAACGGTCTGTTAATTAGCTCTATGCAAGCTATTTTTTGCTCTTTTAAAAAACAAACCAAACAAAAATCTAATAATGATGCTATACTTTCATAGCTCTTAATTAGGCAACATTAATACAGTAACTCTGAATTTCAGAATTCACCAACCTTCACTTAACTTGTAACGATATTTGAAGGAGAGACATATATTGTAAATAATTTCATTACATGAATCATACATTAATAATAATAATAATAATAATAATAATAATAATAATAATAATAATAATAATAATAATAATAATAATAATAATAATAATGAGCATTTTAGAATTGATTAAACAATTTCGATAACTTCACACACTCATCATGAATATCCTTTGCGTCCTCTAATGAGTACGATAAAATAATAATAATAATAATAATAATAATAATAATAATAATAATAATAATAATAATAATGAGCATTTTAGAATTGATTAAACAATGTCGATAACTTCACACACTCATGAATATCCTTTGCATCCCTAATGAGTAAGATAAAATAATAATAATAATAATAATAATAATAATAATAATAATAATAATAATAATAATAATAATAATAATAATAATAATAATAATATGTTAAATAAATAAACTGACATCTACACTAGATACTCAACCAAAGATTTATTGACAAGAAAATATTGGAAGTTGTCCATTTGTGGTTTTCATGAATTTAAGTACATTTTTTTTTTTTTTTTTTACAGAGAAGACGCTGCTACATTTCCAGAGTTTAATTCCGTCAATATCAATCCTGAATTTTCACTTGTAGGGCAACAACAGGCATTATATAAACTATTTAGTTTCCATATGAAATCCCTATTGCACTGTTGAGAGCCATGAGTTAAATGCCGAAACTTCTACTGGCATTAGCGTTAACGAAACGGAGAACATAGCAACAATATTCTTTCCATTCAGAACTGTGGCCTACAAACTGATTAAAGGTACAGGAAATCAGAATAGGGTTGACGTAAAACACATACATACATACTGTACTTGCGCGCACACACACACACATATATATACTAGCAGATGCTCGCTATTGATCGCTTTTGCTAGTTTCTTGTTAATAGTACTGATGTAATTATTATTGAAGTTGTACAACAGGAGTAGTATTTACTGTGATCCTCATAATGCAGGTGCTTCATAGTTACCACATGAGTTTAATTACACTCTTCATAAATTGTCAAGGTTATGCAAGTTATATTTTGATTTGAAATTTCTTACCTGTATATTACCTTTATAAAAAAAAGTAATGCGATAAGCATAGAAATCAAATTGCAACTGTGTCGGTCCAGTTCTTCCTGCCATTTCCAGCTGCATTGAATTCTCAATCCCAATGTACCATCCAAAGTCCCCATTCGAAATAAGTAAAGGAAAAACCACTGGGTCACTTAATGATGAAAATTTCACGCCAGTTAGAATTCCATGTCATTGTGATGAAAAAAATAGCATTTCCATACCTTCGCATATACAGCCAAAGGCTTCAGAGCCTGGAGACCGTCTTGAAGTCTTCGGAAGCCCCAGAAGCCTTCGGAATCCCCAGAGGCCTTCGGAATTCCCCCTTTTGTCTCCAGGAAAGACCAAATCCGATTTCTTCTCCATAAAATGCTGTTCTTTAGTATTGTGCAAGAAATCAAAAGGCTTCAGAGCCTGGAGATCGTCTTGAAGCCTTCGGAAGCCCCAGAGGCCTTCGAAATTCCCAGAAGCCTTTGGAATTCCCCAGAAGAATCTTTGAAGCCTTTCGTTTCCAGGAAGAACCAAATCCGATTCCTTCTCCATAAAACGCTGTTCGTTAGTATTGTGCAAGAAATCCAAAGGTTTCTGAGCCTGGAGATCGTCTTGAAGCCTTCGGAAGCCCCAGAGGCCTTCGAAATTCCCAGACGCCCTCGGAATTCCCAGAAGCCCTCGGAATTCCCATAAGCCTTCTGGATTCCCAGAAACCTTCGGAATTCCTAGATACCTTCGGAATTCCCAAAAGGACCACTGGAGAAACGCCCATTGGATTAAAATGTCTTCTTGAAGACACCCCTCACAATTCCAGGATCCTTTGAAGCCGTTCATGGAGAAACGCCCATTGGATTATAACGTCTTCTTAAAGTCTTAAAGACTCAAGGATCCTGTGAAGCCGTCTTCAGCTCCTGATGGATTCCTGGAGAAACGCCCATTTATAACGTCTTCTTGAAGACGTCTTCACGACTCCAGGATCCTGTGAAGCCGTCTTCAGCTCCTGAAGAAATCATGGATAAACACCCATTGGTTATCACAGCTTCCTGAAGAAGTCTTCAAGAATCCAGCCGTCTTCTGCTCCTTCTGCTGCAGCCTCGGGATTCTCGAAGTGTGCATTCAAACAAACAAACAAATAAACGTTTCCAGCCCCAGAAGCCTCCGAAATTCCTACAAGCCTTCGGAATTCATCTTAAAGAACGTGGGGTTCCCCCGAAGAAATTTTCGAAGCCTTTCGTCTCCTGGAAGGACCAAATCCGATTTGTTTAATATTGTGCAAAAATCCAAAGGCTACAGAGCCTGGTGATTGTCTTGAAGCCTTCAGGAAGCACCAGAAGCCTTGGAATTCCCAGAAGCCTTTGGAGTTCCAAGAAGCCTCCAGAATTCCCAGAAGCCTCCGGACACGGGAAACAGAGGCAGAAAGGCTGCTGAATAAATTAATATATATATATATATATATATATATATATATATATATATATATATATATATATATATATATATATATATATATATATATATATATATATATAGAGGAGAGACATAATAATAGTTCTTTTTAATCTTTTGCATATATATATATATATATATATATATATATATATATATATATATATATATATATATATATATATATATATATATATATGTATATATATATATATATATATATATATATATATATATATATATATATATATATATATATATATATATATATATATATATATATATATGTATATATATATATATATATATATATATATATATATATATATATATATATATATATATATATATATATATATATATATATATATATATACATACATACATACATACATACATACATACACACACACACACATATATATATATATATATATATATATATATATATATATATATATATATAATATACATATACATATATATATATATATTTGAAGCATTTCGTTGACCCATAAAAGAAAAAACAAGTATCTCAACCAAATAATAACAATGATGATAATAGTAATAAAAACCTCAACTATTTTGAAATATAATGCATCGTAGAAAAATATAACTGCTGAAAGTCTAAAAAAAGAAAGGTATAATAGAGGTACATTAACAGATTAACATTCACAAACAACACAAGCAAAATTTAAATGCTATCTCTTGCGTGCACACAGCACATTTGCGCTCCGTAATACACTGCCCGTTTTCCTTTGAAAGACACAGGAAATATTCCCATTCAAAGAGCTAAACAAAACTCTTTTTGTAGACCTGCTAGATTTTTCCGAAAAGGCTCTTGACGCAATCCATCTGCCAACCGATCAACAAGGGTGTAACAGTGACTTGTTTCCCTCGGAAAAGGGGTTGATCGAACGAGGTCACGGCTGAGTATGCCTATCTAACCTCAGCGCTCTCGCATATAAATATCTGGCCTCAAGATCTGAAGTGCCAGTGTTGCTCGGGCTACGGACTCGTGCAGAGCGGGAGAAAGGCGGAGTCTGTATTGCGCCCGGTGCCACAGCAGACCTCGACTCGCGTGACCCGTCTGTCTCTCAACATCCATTTTACGATCGTGTTCCGAAATGAGTGGGTGAAGGAATTTGATCTTTTCTCCTCGCGGCAGTGGGAAGCTCAGGGATTAAATTACAATAAAAAAGTTGGGGTTTAGAGTTATCAATAATCTTAAAATGAGTCACTGAGAAGGTTTTTTCCTTTAAGAGAAATGGTGAAAGCCAGGTATGAGGGATATCACGTGTGTCGCAGTTATTATGGTCGGTGAATGAAGGGAAAAACTTCTGGACGAAAGTTCCCACTAATTCCAAGTTCTCCAAGATTTTTATGGTGAGTTTCGTCGTAGGCTCTGAGTCCTTTTCATTTCTCTTCTTCTTCTTTTCCAGTTTATTTTTAACCTTGGACCAATTTGACACTTTCGGATCGGTTAAAAAAATGCAGTAATTAGGGCGATAGAAGGGGGAATTTTCTGGCATAATTTCCTCTTTTTTTTCCTTTGCTAATTGAGCTCAGTAATATTTCAAAATTAATTTCAAAAATTAATTTTTTTTTATAACAGAATGAAAATATTTTGAAATGTACTTTTAACCAATGTCTGTATATACACATATGAAAAGTTACTGAATTTCAAAGAAACTTGTTGAAACATATGGGTTCATTTTTAAAAAGCAAAATGAACTGATAATGAAAGTAAAATAGATGTCTGAATCCCATCCTAAACATTGTACAGCTAATTGATAAGAAATTATTTTTCAAAAGTTTGACTTAATAAAGGGAATATCTGATAGAAAATTAAGTTTACTAAAATGAAAAAAAATGGAAGACGAGTATAAGAGCAAATCAGGCATCCCTAACGCAATCAAAATGGGCAAAAGGAATAATTCAAGTTGCAATTCCAAATACATTAATTTGATTTATTCCCTTGGTTTCAATTATCTCCTACTTTTTACTGAAAATAAATTGCAAAGTTCAACGTATTTTTAATTACTCATAACAGCATAAAAAAGAACTAATACCATAAAAGGAACTAAATTTTTAAATTCAAAATAGTTTATTTCGAATCGACCCCACAACTAATTCTAAATATGTGTTAGCTGGAAAACCTAAGTATCATCAATTCGACTCAGGAGAAAGATTACTGCATCAAAACAGAAGCAAACCATTAAATAAGACAAATCATGGCAGAAAGCATTACATTAATTCAGTAACATCGCCATTTTATTGTGTAATCATTTTAGCATAAAACATGAAAACCAGTAAACGACGCAATACAATGCAGAAAAAAATACAATCGTGCAGCACTGCTAGCATCGGAAAAACTGGTAAAAATACAATGCTATGCAGAAGAAAAACAACACTACAATGCAATGCAATACTGATAAAATGCAATACCGATTAACACTAGCAATACAAACGCGTTAAATACGATAAATATCAAAAGCTGTACGGATAAAAATAATCGACACTGAAATTTTACCGATAGGAAAAACTTGAAAACAATAAAAACAATGTCCGGTGTAATGAATACAACGAATAGCCAAAGAAAAGTGACGATCTCACGCCATTAGAACTGAGTACTCTAGGACTGACAATTACAACCTATCAATTTATGCAGTGCGTAGGAAATTACAAAAAGTTACGACATTCTTTGCTCTTCAGGCGTCATGCGCGGCGGGAATAAATTGATATTGGCGTTGGCTATTAGCATATTTCAATTGCGATCCCCACAGTCGTTATCGTCTGAAAGCTCTGGTAATTATCAATTTGCTTTTCATGTGCCGCAGTGGTAATGGCAGCATTCACTTTTTTTTCTGACTAAGTTCGTACTTAACCTTATTCGTCCTATCAATATAAAAAAAATACTGGAACTTACAAGTGAAAGTACTCGCAATATTCATCATTAATTTTTCTTGTATTCATATTTTCATAACATATCATACTTTAAGTAGTATTATCACGATCTCTGTTAGTGGTAGTGGTATCACTATAGGTGGAAGTATTAGTAGTAAATATTAAATATTCATAAACTCTTAATTTTTCTTTCATATTTTTACTTTCATAACCATAGCTACGATTACTTGTAAATTCTAAATTAATTAAGGATATACTACGAACAGTCTTTTTAAGCTATTTATTATTCTTCATAATAAAAAATAAAAAAAAGAGATTACCAAACTATTAATTTTTCTAGGCATAAAAATGTTAAAAACACAATGAAAGCTGTACTGGAGAGTAGCTATACCAAATCTGAATTAATAAACGACGTGTGAATTATATATGTCAAGAAATATTAAATGATGCAAATTGAAAGCTCGAAGTTTTCAGCCCAGTAAAAACAAAATAAATGCATCAGTTAATATCTGAAAAACATGAAATATAAATTCATCACGCTGCCTAAAGCAACTGTACATTTATCAGTTATGAAAGATAACTGATAAATTGTCCTATCTATGGTAATAAAAAAATCTAACTTATTATTGTTTTTACAGACAAACCTCATTCACTTTCCTTTCACAGCAGTTGTTATCATTGTGAATAAAAGCATTATCATTATCAACACACTTCCGATTACTCATTCCGATTTGCTGAGAGAGAGAGAGAGAGAGAGAGAGTGAGAACTAGAGAAAGAGAGAAAGCGAGAGAGAGAGAGAGCGAGTGCCGAGTCTATAATATTTTCCTTTCACGGACATCAAACGGAAATGGCTAAACTCGTTAGGGCTCAAATTCATTATTCAAAATTATCGCATAATACGAGATATTGAATCCACTCATTATTTGACCGGACGCGAGAGCAATTTCTGATACTCTTTCTTCTTCAGAAAAATATATATATATATATATATATATATATATATATATATATATATATATATATATATATATATATATATATATATATATATATATATATATATATATATAATTTATAAGATTATGTAAAGATTCATACTATTTTCCTTTCTACCTAAATTTCAAGCAGTGGCAGAATGCTACTTTTGACGTAAATACTCACACAGATTTCTATAGTTTAGAAACATACAACAGCAGATATTATTCGTATTACTTGAATTAGAATATTCACATTCCACTTATTTTCACCTTTTTAAAACTTACGGCTGGAAAAAATCCAATGTACTTTCGTTCTTAAAAGCATGCTAATTTAACGTAAGTACTAACACTGTTTCACTGTTAATCTGACTTCTAGTTTCAAGGCTTGCAAAAATTTTATCTCATGGATTCTCTTGCAAAGAGTAAACGGAACTTTCATCTCTAATATTCGCATGTGATATTTTTGGCTTCAAAGAACTGCAGTAAAAAACGTTCTAATTCTAATTTGTATATGTTGCTGCAACGCCCTAATTTTATTTCTATTTTTAATACTTATATCAGTACTGATTTAACATTTGCATCAATGTTTTGCATTGGCAGAATTCTACTTTTCACGTAAATATTGACAATAATTTTAAACTTGCTATAATGGCTTGCAACGAGAGAAATCTCGTTTTATATACAGATTTTTGTCTAAAACTCGCTTGAATGTCTCACATTTTGAAAGTATTCCAGTTTTAACGTATATATACCTGCTATCCTTAGTGTCTCGCAGAGAAATCATTCTCAACATTTCCTTAAATCTCCGCAATGCTGTTACTTTGTCTTGAAATTTCACCATAGCAAAATTCTACTTTCATAGCAATGCTCACATTGTTTAATTTCACTTTACTGTCTTGAGATGAAAAACTTCTGATACACATATCCTCGGTAAAACTAGAAATATTCATATTTCTGAAAAACATTTTCTTCAAACAATTTGGATACATTTGGAAAGAATGGGTATATTTTTAGTCTTCATATCAACCATTATTTCTCAAAAAATTTATTATCATTTCTGTCTAAAGGTGGGTATTAGCTCCAGATCCAACATAAACGTCAAGATAATAATAAAAAATTACATTTCTGACGGAATTCAAAACTAACACCAAATAAAAATATATATAATCCACTAATAATATAAAGAAAAGTTTTCCAACATCCATAAAAGTTTTTCAAAGCATAAATACCTAAAAAAAAAAAAACACTCATTTGTAAAACGAATAAAGTGCAAAAGGCCGGACCAAAATAAACGAAAGAAGCGAAAACGAAGAGAGCGCGAGATGGAAAGCAAAGCATGATGGGTTTAGAGGACGCGGCCGGTCCAATGACTCGCAACCACTAGTTGGAATCCCCTCCCTCGGCCGGCTCTCTCTCTCTCTCTCTCTCTCTCTCTCTTCCCGAGCTCGTGGCAAACCTGGCGTTACGGGAGGCGAAACGCGACGTTGAAACCTCTCCGTCTTGACTCGTAAGTGTTGCGACTTGTGGGATAACTCGACGTTATTTCGTTCGTCGAAATCATCTTAATTTTCTTACGTCTGAGCAATTTACTAGATGTACATAGATGATACACTATCATGACTTTCAGTCAAAGACGCCATTGGGGTTAATAAATTGGACATTAATGAACTGATAAAGTTACTAATGATATACACCATTTCAGAATTCCTGGATAAAATCCTGGCCTTTCCTCATACATATCATAGGGATATTTACTTTTATGGAAAGCACAACTAGCATTTAGCATGAAATGAAGGGGTACCATCACATTCGGAGACCGCAGACAACCTCTCAGTCTAAGTAAAAGGTTATGGATTGCCCAGAAGAAAGAACCGGCGCTGGCGTATGTCGGCTTAATCTAAGACAGACTCCAAAAAAGTCACTTCTTCTCAACAGTTACATTCCTATCTTTCTAAACTGTAATCACTTGTAGCCAGTCACGAGGCCCACTTTTAGTAAAATGCTCTTAAAACTCCACACGTGAATTTTCGCTCACTCTGCTAATAAACAAATAAATCGACAACAAAACAGCGCGAAAAAAAACCTTGGCGGGAATAATATAATAACCTTTATACTTTGCATCCAACTTCCCTCTGACGGGAATTTTCTTAACCTTCAGATTAGAAAGATGAATAAATTCATGCTCACTCATTCAAAAGTCCACTCAGTCATACAGGTGGGTCTCAGAACTTAACGTGACCCACTGTCGATCTCAAAAAACACCTCTTTTATCCGAGGTTGAGGCTGGCATTAGGGAGTAGCTTTCTTCCCTGCTCTCACACTGGATAAGTAAATGCCCAAGACTTACAGTTTATTTTTCCATTTTCTTCCCCTGGCTCTTTGGGGCGGATATTCACAACAGAATTGCCTGGTACCGGCGTCCATCAAGCTACCAACGTTTACCATGATCTTATATGCTTTAATGCAATTATCATAAAAATGGTTTAAAATATCGTTTGCATTTCGAAAAGGTTTTTTTTTTTTTGTGTCTCCGGCTATATTCCTTTCCTTTTTTAAGGGTAATTGCACCTAGCAACATCACAGCAGAATGGATTACCCGCAAAAAATTTGCTTAAGATTCCAAACTTGAGACTCATGACACTTATGAAAGAATTAGACTTTTTATACAATGGATACGGTCTCCGATATCTTCAACTCCTCAAGAATCTTTGTCGCTCTTGTATCAATGTTTTTAATATTCTTATATCATTAGTATAAAATGAGATCGGGCCATAGTTTTCTATAAGTTACTAAATACACAAAACTCAAAAACATACGCCTCCTCTGTATACAAACAGGGGAAACGTCACACTGCTTCAGAACGCCGAATAATAAAACTGAGTCTGGCAGAAAGTGGCAGCGAGGAACACTTCCGCCTGTACTCATTTCGTAAAATTAATTTCCGGCGAGTCTCCCCTGAAACCGACCCCCTGTTTAACTCAATTTAACTCTTGCACATGGAGGATCAAGGTTCGCCTGAAAGAAAATACCCGAGCAATGCTTTGCATTCCACGCCGCCAGCTCTTTGCAAGTTCTCTGTAAATTAGCATGGAGGTAAGTCTGTCTCTCTGTCAGTCCGTCCGTCCGTCAGATCTGTCATTTTGCTCGAGCCCCGACCGTGCTGTCCTTCGGACAAGCAAATAAGACGAGATAAAAATATAATCCAATTCAGTGCAGCGGCTTTTAACTGTTTTCTGACTTCCCAGGAGAAGCTCGTAGTGGATGGCGTGGAATTATTTTGAGGCAGAGTAAGAGAGGGCTTACAACGGGAAGTGTGTTCCACGACTTTTTCTTCAATGCCACGGAAATACGTTTACTAAATGGAACGCAGATAAAATGAACACTCACAGAAGTGTGAAATATTGAGATTAGACGGCACTGAAAGATAAAACGACATATAAAAACGAGAAAATAATATTCAAAGGTGCATAATAAAACCATAATAATTTAGTGGAATACATCAGCATTTGGTGCTATAAACAAACTTGTATCTATCATGCTTTCATTTACGAGTATGTATGTATGTATGTATGTATGTATGTATATATATACTGTATATATATATATATATATATATATATATATATATATATATATATATATATATATATATATATATATATATATATATATATATATATATTATATATATAATATATATAATATAATGTATATATATACTGTATATATATATATATACATATATATCAAAAGGGAAATAAACATCAAAATACATATGCATTAAAGACATCGGCTTAAATACCTATCAATAGAAAGCCATTAGCAGTAAAGAGTCACCAATGAAAGAACTACTGGAAGTTCGATAATCAATGAAGAATCAATGGCAGTGAAAATAATAAAAAAAGAAAGTGGAAGCTATGAGGTAATTAACCTAAATGGTAATGAAAAGGCCTGTGGCCCCATTGCATGACGATCAAAGAGACTTTGCTCTCATGAAAATGAAAAGATGTTAAACAGCTGATGACTAACGAAAAACGAAACTTATCGTCACAACATCAACTAGACAAAATTTTAGACAGGATTTAGACAGGACTGCTGTTTGTTTTTCACCCTTGAAATATTATTGCTGATTGCACCATTGCACAGACGCTAATATCCTGATCCAGGTGTATTACAACTCAGCTCGCGGTAAACTGATAAATAATAAAACATCTGCATAATAATAGAAAAATATATATCAGAATAAAATCTATGTTATGAAATTGATAAAAACTTCAACTTGTTGAAAACATTAATATACAAACCCACGAATGCTCTTACAAACATTCCCACTCGTTTTTCTCTTTCATAATAGTTTACTTTCCATCCACTGCCGTTCTATAAAGTTAACGCACTCTCAAACACATATAAACATTCCTACGCCTTTTTCTCTTTCGTAATAATTTACTTTCCATCCACTGCCATTCTATAAAGTTAACGCACTCTCAAACACATATAAACAGTCCCACGCCTTTTTCTCTTTCGTAATAGTTTATTTTCCATCCATTAACAATCCATAAAGTCAATCCGTTGAAAAATACTCTTGGTTGCTTATTGGAAAGAGTTGCCGTAGAGCAGTGGTTCTCAAATATTTTGGTATCGTTACCCCCGGCAGTGGTGTGATAGATCACCATTACCCCTCCCTACCCAATTCCTCTTCAGTTATGTGAAGTTATCATATACAGGAAAGAAAAATAAAATATTGGAATGCTTAATTTCTAATGCATTTTATAAGACAAGAAATTAATTGTATTTTTACTCGAGTCATAAGAAATAAAGAATTTAGATTTTAGACATTATTCCTTTGACAAAAAATTAAAATTAGAGCATTCTTCCTATTATTACAAATTGGAATTGCCTCGTTACCCCCCCAAGATCGGCTTCATTACCTACACGGGGTTAATTATCCCCAGTTTAAGAACCACTGGTGTAGAGGGAGGAATACTTCTTGAATCTGTGCTCGTAGTTTTCCCAGAGGTAGACGTCTGGACTGATCAATGTACAGTAATTCATACCCAGGATGTTTTCATATGATTTATGACAGGCACGTGAAACATTCTAGAACTGTATTCTTACTTCACTCAGAGGAGAAAGAAGAACAATATCAAACAACTTTCTTTCAGAAATCCTAATTCTGGAGTCATTTGTACCCTTTTGCTGACATTATATCTTGAGTTTAATATGTACAAAATGCGGTATGTACTTGTTTATGTATTTATATTTAAACAAATAATATTACTGAAGTTTTGATAACTCGTTAGCTTTTGCGAGAGCTGTCAGCGCGAGGGTGGGTTGGGAGTGAGGGGGGGAGGGGAGAGGAGGAACGACGCCCTACTGGGGCCCCCAGAATTTTAACCCAGACACCCCTTGGCACCATGAAGGACCAACTTAGTGGGGAGTCTCAGACAGGTCTCAAAGAAACCATGAATACGGCCACTGGCCTTCTACAGTCCCGCTTCTGATGCATATCTTATCCACTTCGTTGAATAAACTTCCAATGGTCAGTTCCTAACATAAATACATAAATTATAAAAATAGTTTCTCGCTGAGTTTTCTGGGGTCATGGAATAGCTCTCAAGACACTGAGCACAAGCTTGGTAAAAAATTAATCTTTTGCAAAATAAAAACAAAAGAAAGACGTAAACTGACACAGGCAAGAAGAGGAAGGAGAAGAGGAAGAAGAAAAAGAAGAATAAGAAGAAGAAATACGATCCCAAGTAAAAACGCACCGACGAACATACGCACACTGTATACACATCAGAACCAAAGACGCTTTGATACGTTAATTAGGTCGAGGAAATGCCCTCACTTGGATGACTGTACGAGTCGAAGTATTCCTCCTGTACTTGTGGATGCATCAAGAATACCTTTAGACTACGTGCGATGCCAGTGAATGAGTTAGGACAACTAGTTGTTGTAAGTTCCTGTTTCCCCTGCGGAGGAAGGAGAGAGCGAAGTTGTTTTTCCCCCGGCGGGGACTCCGCCAGAAGAGGTGGAGTCGGTGGAGAAGAGAATAATGCAATCTATATCTCGGGGATGATCGTTCTTCGGGAAAATATGAAAATGATGCTTTTAATTTTTATTTCAAAGTCTTTCTAATCGAATAAAACTTGGGTCACAAATTCATTCTTATGCAGATAGCCAACTGAATACACCACACACATATACACACACACATATATATATATATATATATATATATATATATATATATATATATATATATATATATATATATATATATATATATATATATATATATATATATATATATATATATATATATATATGTATGTATATATATATATATATATATATATATATATATATATATATATATATATATATATATATATATATATATATATATATATTGTGTGTGTGTATTGTGTTAATATAAAGGAATAACAATGACGCTTTCACCTAGCTACTACTAGGTTTACCTTATTTGATAAAGCAAGCAGTGGCTGGCAAACGCTCACTTTTTGAAACAGATTTTATCAAAAAAAATTTATTTTCTTGGGGAATTTTTCCTTTCTGTATAACAGTTTGACTACATATACACCCATATATATGTCTATATGTATAAATTTTTGTCACTTATAAACGCATAACTATTTTTATATTCACGGGTATTAAGCCACTAATATCGTTTAATATCCAGTTCTCTCTACCTCGAGAATAACTTTAACCCAAGGGAAATTATGTGCTTTGTCACCGGCAGGATTCGAATCGGTGGCGATGCAGTTCTCAATTATCATTCCCCTTGAGTGGAAGTTATTCCAGTGATATTGTGAACTGGATATTAAACGATATTTGTGGCTTAATACTTTTGTGAATGTATGTATGTGTATATATAAACATTTTATGTGTGTGTGTGTGCTTGTATGTCAAAACATAAATTATGTATGCTAATGACAATGATACCAGACCTTAAATCATTTTTTAACTAAAGACAAGCCCTGGATCCAATATTCAATGTATCGTAAGTATAAGGCATACAAAAGAGAACGACTGATATGTTTATCTGCCAAGGCCGCTGTCTTAACTGGCGCAAATAGAATCAAAACGATAAAGATTTCCTTCAACTCACATGTACATATTCCTGCCGATGTCAGGAGACATACGAGAATTGAAAAATATAAACATCTTAGACGCGTTAACATAGATGGTAGTCAGAATATAACCAAATTAGGTAATAATGGTTACAACTGCGATTGGAAATGCAAGCTGAATTGTTTTAGTGAGTTTAACATGAAAATTTACTTAATAGCATTGTCATTACAGAGTGGATAAATAACCATTACAAAGAAATGACGTTTAAAAACCTAAAACCGTATTTCCAAAACTTTAATCCGAACTGTAAAAAAAAGTTTATATCAGTTAAATCATTCAGCATAAAATGCTACAGGATTTGTCATTTTAGAGCTGCAAATATAAAAACTTTATAGGATTTTTCCTGCACCCCAGTTGTCAGAAGATACGGGAAAATAACATAATATTATCAGCAGGAATATGAAAATAATAATCTCATGCGTCAAGCATAAACATCAGAACTTTACAGCAGCAAAATGAAAATGGATTGCTCTGTCATATTCTAAGTGCATTCGCGAAAAGGTCACTTTCAAAAATTTTGCAATGTTGGTATCAAAAAAGATAACATTCGGAGGAAAAAGTGTATTTTCAGCTGGTTGTAACTGATATTTTATTGAAATGTTAGTTGGAAAGATACTGCTGCAGTACTGGGCAGAGATTTTTCGAAAATTTTACATACATAAACACTAATATACATATGTATATATATATACACATATGTATATTATGTTTATATATATATATATATATATATATATATATATATATATATATATATATATATATATATATATATATAGTAAGCTTCTTTTTCGTAATCATATTAACATTCTTTGCACAAATGTACTGAGGGTGATTAGGTTACTTCTTTTTTTAACAATGGTGATCCTAAACCTGGTCGTTTCTTAATTATATATAATATATATATATATATATATATATATATATATATATATATATATATATATATATATATATATATATATATATATATATGTGTGTGTGTGTGTGTGTGTGTGTGTGTATACATATATATATATATATATATATACACACATATATATATATATTATATATTTATACAATATATAGCAAATTTTATATATATAATATTTATATATATATATATATATATATATATATATATATACGTACACACACACACACACACACACACACATATATATATATATATATATATATATATATATATATATATATATATATATATATATATATATATAATGAAGAAACGGCCAAGTTTAGGATCACCATTGTTAAAAAAAAAAAGGTAACCTAATCACCCTCAGTACATTTGTGCAAGGAATTTTAATATGATTACGAAAAGAAGCCCCGCTTGCAATACACAGCCAAATGCAACAACAATGATACAACAACAGCACAATAAAATCTCAGATTGAAGTCAGAAGAGCAAATATAAATGGCCGTAATTCTGAAAGCGGAAAAGTTTCTGCAGAGCAATATATTATCGGAACAATGTAAAAGAGAAAAAAAATATCCTGGCAGAAAAAAAAAAAAAAAACATTAGACTCCGGATGCAGAGCGACTCTCCGTGTTGTGCTTCCTTGTCATTTCAGGATTTAAATGAGGCAAACTCCAGGCTGTATTTCAGGGAGGGGGTTGTCGGATTTGTGTCTGTGTTCGTCTATGAATAAGTCAACGCGTTCGATTCCTTTCGCGTGATGGATGATTTCGAGGTATAATCGGGCTTTTTTTAGTTTTATCTTCTCATACTTGACGCTGTTAACAATCTGCTTTGCTACAACCTTAATATTGTTAGCATCGCTGCTGATGCTGGTTGAGTAAGTTGTTTCATTCGTTCTGTGGGTTGTTGCGTGTAAATAAATTAATAAGGACAATTACAAGCGCGCGCACGCATACACTCTCACACACAGACACATACACACACACATATATAAAATATATATATATATTTATTTATATATATATATATATATATATATATATATATATATATATATATATATATATATATATATATATTTATATATTATTAGGTAGTGTGCTAGAAACACGTACATATAATAATATATATATATATATATATATATATATATATATATATATATATATATATATATATATATATATATAAATAAGGTTTGTGTGCGTGTGTGCAACTGTATGTTCAACCAACCGTTTTTTTTCGTCACAGGGAGTCGCAGTCGCCTTTCGTGTCTCAGTTATTTGTGATGAAGCTGCTAGCATTCAGTGTGCTGTTTCCCAAGACGTTGACGTTCATGGAAATTCAGACTTTTTCAGTTTAAGTTATTAATCTGCATTAGGAAACGCGACGGCTTCTCTCCTATCAAGCACTATTATAATATATATATATATATATATATATATATATATATATATATATATATATATATATATATATATATATATATATAAATATATATATATATATATATATATATATATATATATAAACATATATATATATCTATGCATGTAAACATATATACAGTGTATCTATGCATGTATGTATATATATATATATATATATATATATATATATATATATATATATATATATATATATATATATATATATATATATATATATATATATATATATATATATACGCATATACAGTACACAATGACCTTGGGCTTTTCATATGGAAGTTATGATTAGAGATTTATGAACCTATCGCAGCGAAATTTCGAAAAGCATGAAAGCACGTCAATAGCACTAGCCATGAAATATTGTAATAGTCATGAAGCCTTTACCGTAATTAAAACACGTCATGCTCCTCTGCCTGCTGCTATCATATGAGGGGAGAGTGTGTGGGGTCAGAATGAGAAAAATAAATGAATATGCAGATAAACAGTAAGGTAGATGAATACAACAGTGAGTGGTTTAATTTTTTTTAATATATATATATATATATATATATATATATATATATATATATATATATATATATATATATTATATATATATATATATATATATATATATATATATATATATATACATATATTGTGTGTAAGTATATATATATATATATATATATATATATATATATATATATATATATATATATATATATATATATATAAACACACGAACTTCTTAATAGGCGTGCATGTAACAGATTAGTTCCATAACACCGAGAATCCATCTGGGTGTATGCGTTTTCACGAGCGAGGGCTGACACTATTTGGGCATAGATCAAGATGGCCATCGCATTTTACCCAATATAGCAGGGCTACAAAAATCAAACCGGGCGCAAAAGATTCATCGGGTCAGTGACAATCCAATTCCGGCCGTGATGGAACATTTGATATATAATTTTCATGTAGAGCGAGGACGCTCCTGTGACAAATGCCTCATGCAAAAACGCTTGCAACAAATTGAAAATCTTTTTGCACTCTCTCTCTCTCTCTCTCTCTGACCTTCTCCCCGAGGTCTTGATTGCTCGATTGTTTAGACATATAAAACAAAGGCAACAAACTCCAATGATTTACCGAATATGAAGCTGCCGTGCCTTCTACCGCTCTAAATGCACATTGCAGGAAAGAGTATTTGGGGTTCATAAATATATAAAATAAAGTCTGACTGAAGCCTTTGGGATTCATGAACACATCAACTGACGGAAAAGTCTTGTGGAGTCATGAACACATCAACTGGGGGAAAATTCTTGTGGGTTCATGAACACACATAAGTTAAGTATACCTTAGTTTTACCAGACCACTGAGCTGATTAACAGCTCTCCTAGGGCTGGCCCGAAGGATTAGACTTATTTTACGTGGCTAAGAACCAACTGGTTACTCAGCAACGGGACCTACAGCTCATTGTGGAATCCAAACCACATTATAGCGAGAAATGAATTTCTATCACCAGAAATAAATTCCTCTAATTCTTCATTAGCCGGCCGGAGACTCCATAAACTGAGAGAAGAGTCTGAGATTCATGAACACAGCATCAACTGACAGAAGAGTCTCTGAGATTCATAAACACAATACAAACTGACAGTAGAGTTTTTGGGATTCATGAATGCATAAACTGGCAGAAGAGCCTTTGGGATTTATGAACACAATATAAACTGACGGATTAGTCTTTGGGATTCATGAACACAGTATCAACTGACGGAACAGTCTTTGGGATTCATGAACACAATATCAACAGAAAAGTCTTTGGGACTCATGAATACAATATCTGGCAGAAGAGTCTTTAGTACTCGTGGACAAATCAAATAAAATCCGATAGAAGATCCTTTGGGGGATTCACGAATGAATGAAATGCACCCTGATAGATGAGTCTTTGTGATTCATGAATAAATTAGTCAAATTTTGGCAGAAGTTATCACGGCACATCATAATTGAAGTAAGCTCTGACAGAAGTGTCTTTTGAACTCGTGAATAAATTAAAAGTCTCTGAAACATATACAGTAAGTTATCAAGTAAGAGGCTTAAAGTTGGGAATATATAAAATGGCATCTGAAGGAAGAGTCTTAAGCTCTAATGAATAAATGAAACTCATGTCAGAGGTCTTCGAGATTCATGAATAAAGTAAATGTGCCAAAATAAAACTGAATTTTTTTTCATTAAAAGCATTTTAAAATTCTTGAAAAATACAATAAATTCTAACAGTAGACAATGGGGTCTCCTGAAAAGATTAAATGAAATTATACAGCAGAATTTATATATCAAGGAAATTCATTCTGACGCTGAATCGGGATCTGTGTTTGACGTAGAAGCAAAGCCATGAGACAAAAAACCAAGATCTTACTCACGTCTCCATTTAAGTTCGGAAGAAAAATCGGATCGATAGCCTGATTTTGCAAAGGAGACTGGCGTCGCATGAAGGATGGTCATGGACGGCGGGAAAAATTCGATCAGTCGAAAAAAATTACTTTTCAGTATCATAATGTAGTTGCCCATTACGGCTATCAAAAACTTACATTTTTAGTATCTGGTTTCAAAAAATAACTGTAACGGAAAATTGTTTTTTATTAAATACTAAAAAGGAAAATTAGTCTGAATAACTGGGAATTCCGCTATCTCACTTTTCAAGAATATTAAATAACGGGAGATTACGTTATATATATATATATATATATATATATATATATATATATATATATATATATATATATATATATATATATATATATATATATATATATATATATATATATATATACGTCCTTTTAGGACTTTTCCCTTGTGAGTGGATGGTGCCAGAAGGGTGAAACCTATCGGTTGTCAGGAAGACTGCAGGATAATTCTCCCAGCCTCATGTCCTATTCTTATCCTATCTGAGAAGCATATCTTTTCACCGCAAGGTCGACTGATGGGAGGAACCTAATAATGGAACACGTCAAACCCTCAAAATTGTTAGCCTCCATTTGCATCACTTGACTATAATTACAAAATTCTAACATTCCATCAGAAATTTCATCTCCTCCGCAATAGGATCGACGGAAATTTCAGCCATTCCACAACGAAATCATCCGAAATCTTACAAAATTACAAGAACACTGATTTTATTTTTTCCAACGACACAATTCCGGGTAAAGTCCAGTACAAGACTGTAATATTTACCTTGATATTTGGGGGTGACCTGTGAAATAAATATAACTAAACTTTCTGGATGGTAACAAACATTTCATGCGAATCTGACGTTGCCGCGTTCCAAATCAATAATGAAATGGAGAGGCTATAATCTGAAACAAGCTTTAAATCATTTGTCACCTGCCAAGTTCACAGTGTTAGTGGCTAAATGATACGGTCGGATATCATTCGGGCAAATTTATATACGCCTCATTTCTTATATTTTCTTTGCTTTAGTTTCTAAGGTACAGCTACATCTTCACTGTGGATATTTGAGTGTTTGTGTATATCAGCGTGACTGATATACACAAACACACTTTATTCCTTCGCTTCCTTAGAAATCTTTACCTTTTCTTACGAATCAGGACGTTGTTTGATAAGTAACCTCAAGAAGATCGAGTCAGTTACAGAGAGCGACGTCTTGCAGTTGCTGATGACAGTTACTGTCGGAAACAATATCCCATTACTTAGCAAGTTATAAAAAACAAATTTTGTTGACTCTTTTCTTTTAGCAGGAATCGTGTTTGACATTTAAAGTTTGTATACAGAAGAAAAAATTATTAAACTTATTATCGACTCCCGCATATGTACGTAAGGACATGTATCTCCGCAATCTATCTATCTATCTGTCTACGTATATATATGTGTATATATATATACATACATACATACATATATACACACAATTACCAATTCATAATTATCGATGTTACAGTATATTTGAATAAACCCAATTGGGTATTCACTTCAGATACAAAACTTGAAAACATCCAGTAATCAAATATAAATACGAAGCTCACACGGATGTTTCAATTTATCGTATAACTTCTTCTCTGCATAAGCTATGAAAAACCTGATGGTCACAATTCTGTGAGAGAGAAAAAAAGAATTCACTGTGACAGTTTACAAATGGAACTGTGTATGTGTATGTGTGTATGTATGTGTATATATATACACACATTATATACATATATAATATATATATGTAAAAGGCTCTCAACATACGCACTGCTACTTAGCTTTCTAGAATAGTAAGATAATTTTTAGAGACATTTAGGGCCCTCTTTAAACACTCTTAATTTGTACCCGGGCGTCTACTCAGTGATGGCAACCATTCTGGAGTTCACATTATTTTTAACAACGATCAAGAGCTGTGATATGCAAGCCTGCAAGAATGTGTGTATATGTCATTTTGTTGACCTGGACAGAACTCCCTGAGGAGGGTACAGCATCTATAAAACTGAACCTTTTTAAATGGAAATATAAAGGATTTTCCTCCATGAAAAAAATACTGGACGTAACAATTCATTTGTATGCATGTGGCAAACATGCGTGACTGTGTTCAAACGTGTAATATAAAACCGCGACTTTACTTTCAAAAGGAAAACCGGGGTTTAAATATTCTTCAAGAAAAGATTTTAAAATGTGCATAAAATTTCCCATGTATACACTCAGCAAACGTGAGAATTAGCTAATACACCAAACAAAACAAAGAAAAAGGAGAGGTGTTTCAGGCGGAAAACGCCTTATCTCTCTTTATGCCGTCCTCTCCAAGGAAAAATAATGGGCTCACTATATAATTTGACAACGCGTGTGACAGTTTTTACATGCTACATAATGCATTCTCGTTGAAGCGCCTTTGGGTCAGTGCGAAATGCTTATTTGCATAAAAGATGTAAATGGTATAACTCACCAATGCAATACAGACAAAAATCAGATCGAATGCACCGCGCGTTCGCCCGTCTATCTATTAAGAATCAGACGCTCCTAAATATTATCAATATATTTATGAGGCAAATTTCTACATTCAACGTATTTAAAAAGTCGCAAATTTACAAATGAAGCTTTCTCAAAACTGGATGTCCACATGTGGAGAAAAAAACAACGCAATAACGCAAAGTACATAACGAAAATAAAAATTTGGATAACTGAAAAAAATAAGACTCTCTACATATTTAAGCAATGCAATATGTATATTTGAAATATATGTCAATTGCAACACGAAAATATGGTTCTCAGATTTATTACCAAATACCCGAGACAGCTTTTGACCACTCTCGAAGTTATTTACTTGTTTGGCAAAAAATACTAATCTTAATAAAACTAGAACTGGTTTATAAGCATTATATCACTTAGCATGATTTTATAATTACACACACACACACATTATATATACATATATATATATATGTGTGTGTATATGTATGTACGCATATGTGTATATATTTACACACATATGTATGTGTGTGTGTGTATGTAAGGAGGAGCGAGGGAGAAACAGAGATTGAATTTATACTTTGGGTCCAACGCCCCGTTGAAGTTACCTTTGCATAATGAAAGCACCCCTCACAGCTTATCTTTAATAACAAGGTTACCATATTCCAAATATATCTTTCGCAGAATGCTTCCGTCAACGGTATCT
Source organism: Macrobrachium rosenbergii (assembly GCF_040412425.1). Classification (NCBI taxonomy): domain Eukaryota; kingdom Metazoa; phylum Arthropoda; class Malacostraca; order Decapoda; family Palaemonidae; genus Macrobrachium; species Macrobrachium rosenbergii. The sequence goes on from NC_089757.1 coordinate 19,293,564, forward strand.
TGAATTGAGAGGTGTTTGTGGGTTATTATAGTTCTCATTTCTGTTATTGATGTTGTTATCGTGAATATGATAAGAATGAAGTTACCATTACCGTAGTAATAACTCATTCATCAAAAAATGCAGTAATGCAAACTTTCCTGAAATATTTCTGATTCCAGACTGAAAGACCTTTTAATGACTTTTTCCAACAAATTTATTCCCCCTTTTTGTTTTTAACCACCCGAGCGCACGTGTGTAAAAATGGCGAGAGCCAAGAGTTGACACCGTTGTCATTTTCGGAGAGTTTTTAAAATCATTTGCAAGTGTCAACGCTACAATGTGCCTTTCAATCAAAGAAATCGAAAAATGGATGACACGGCCGATTTTTTTTATATATTCTGTATTTGCTCAGCATCAAAATATTTCTTTCCCTTTCTCTGAAATAAAGAGTACTGGCAGCGTTTTAGACTTCCGACTGGCATCTATTCAAATGTATATTGCAAAATGGAAAAATACACTGGCTGGAAAATACAACTCTGAACAGACATTTCTGCATTACAGAATATATCTTGAGACATAATCTTATCATTTACATCTTTAAACAGACATTTCCGCTGCACAGAATACATTGTGAGATATAATCTTATCATTTACATCTTAAACAGGCACTTCTGCAGCATACAATATAGTGTCAGACGTAATCACATCCTTTACATCTTAAAACAGACATTTCTGCAGCATACAATGTAGTGTGAGACATAATCTTATCCTTCGCATCTTTAAACAGACATTTCTGCCGCACAGATTACAGTGTAAAGCATAATCTTATTCTTCACATCTTTAAACAGACATTTCTGCAGCACAGAATACAGTGTAAGGCATAATCTTATTCTTCACATCTTTAAACAGGCATTTCTGCAGCACAGAATATAGTGTAAGACATAATCTTATCCTTTATATCTTAAAAAAAAATGCATTTCTGCAGTAAATGTTTTTGAGACACATGAACAACCTCATAACAACCTCATCAATTTTCTGCCGTTACAAATAACGTGCCCGATATGATGTATCCCTCTACATTTTTACTTTTATATTTTATACATCAAGCTCACC
>NC_089757.1:19299655-19302155 GCF_040412425.1 Macrobrachium rosenbergii
CACAATAAGTGTCAATTATACTCCTAGTATCAGTGCTACTCCTGATTATAAAAATAAACATATTTTCCGAAACTTTGATAATCCTTCATTATAAGTGACATTTCGGGAGAACATTTTCTTGTACACTTATTCTCAAGCTCAGAATGATCTAGCGTTACAAACTACAAAATCCCTGGTATTCAACTACTAAGAAATCTGAGGCTGTATTAACAAAAAACAAAAACAAAAAAAAATCGCAGTTCTTACTCTACCTCCTTGGAGATTCAGTTCTTCAAAAATATGTCAGCTTAAAGGAACCATCAGTTATAATTCTAAGCTTCATATTTTATAAACAAAAATATAAATCCCATGGCCTTCCTTACACGAAATTTAGCTCTATCGAAATCTCACAAAAAAGAACTTTCGCCTCCAAAATGAATATGTTGTAAGCCTTTCCCTTTCCCTTCCTAATTTTACTCCCATTTACTGTCATTCCTCCCAAAGTCTGAGGCTAGAAATAGTATAAATAGTATAATAATAATTCCTTCATTTGAATCTTTGTTGCCCGTATATGTTTAAATCATAGAATATGCCCTTATCCACTAATTTATCTATTCAAAATTCATATATGAAAATGATAAAAACAGAGGAACATTATACCTAAAGCATAAATGAATAAAATACTGGTAAAAATTTAATATGATACCTAAAGCAGTAACGATTTGGATAGTGAAATAAAACCATTTTTAGTTTTCTGTAAAAGAAAACTATTGCGACGGCTCTGTCTGTCCTTCCTCACTTTATTCTGCCCGCCCTCACATCTTAAAAAACTACCGAGACTAGAGGGCTGCAAATTGGTATGTTGATCATCCACGCTCCAATCGTCGAACATACCAAATTGCAGCCCTCTAGCCTCAGCAGTTTCTATTTTATTTAAGGATAAAGTTAGCTATGATCGTGCCTCTGGCAACGATATAGGATGGGCCACCACCGGGACGTGGTTAAAGTTTCATGGGTCGCGACTCATACAGCATTATACCGAGACCACCTAAAGATAGATTTATTTTCTGTGGCCATAATTATACGCTGTAGCGGCTGTACAGAAAACTAGATTGCGCCGAAGAAACTTCGGCGCATTTTTTACTTTTTATTTTCGCATACGCAAACGAGCGCATATCGCGATCTCTCCGATGACTCTCACACGACCTTCAGATCCGTACATAATTTTAGGGGGCAGAAAGATAAGAAACGACAAACCTTAGCGCCACAAAGTATAAAAGTTAAATAACTAGACACTGTCAAGTTTACTTTAAAGATTATGTGACTAAACCTTCCAAGTCATTGCTGGAAGTACACCAAAATGGCACGATGTGCAAAAACTATAGCAAAACAAAGCATAGGCACAACTTTTATAGTCAACCACAATTAAAGTAATGCAGAAGATAACGGAAAAAAATAGGAGAGAAAAAACATAAACCAACCCAATTGATTTTTAATAGAAAAATTAAATAAAAATCACGTACAATGTACAAATTCAGTAACACATACAAACTGTAAATAAAAGGCAAAAACAAAAAATATTCGTGAAGGAGACCACTCGAAATTTACTAGTGCGTTAATGTTCCCATCCGGTGACCTAGACGCCGGGAAATCCCAACGCGGGAGTGATATTAATCAATAGTACTTGGTGACGCATTTAATGCGTTACATTAGTCCCTCCCGGCCCTTCGGAAGTGAAGGAAGGACCTATGTTCTGCTCTTTCCGGAGAAAAATCTGCAAGCAGATTTTACCGACGATTTTGAAGACGTCAAGAAAGACGGATTTAAACGGTTTAAAGAAAATGTTTTAATGCATAAAGGTAATTAATGACGATTTTAAACAAGTAAAAAATGCGCCGAAAATCGAGTTCTCTGTACAGCTGTTACAGCGTATAATCAAGGCCACAGAAAAAAAGATCTATCTTTCGGTGGTCTTGGTATAATGCTGTATGAACCGCGGCCCATGAAACTTTAAGCACGAACATTGGTGGACTATCTTACAGTATATCGTTGCCAGAAGCATAATCATGGCTAACTTTAAACTTAAAGAAAATAAAAACTCCTGAGGCTAGAGGGTTGCAATTTGGTATGTTTAATGATTGGAGGGTGGATAATCAACATACCAAATTGCAGCCTTCTAGCCTTAGTAGTTTCTAAGATCTGAGTGGGGACAACAAAAAATGGCGGACGGACAGAAAAAGCCGGCAGAATAGTTTTCTTTTACAGAAAATTAAAATGAATATAATGAGCGAAGAATAATTTAAATAACTAAATAATAAGGATTTAAAAAAAATACAATGGGCGAAGGATTTGAAGATAATTAGGACATTACGAACGAATCCTAGGAAGAAGTAAAAGTCAGGTTTGAAGAAGACAACACTCTAGGGATTAAAGCGAAATTCAAGGAAGGCGTTCAAGAAGGAAACGAAGGGAGGTAAAAGGATAATAAGGGAAGGTTTAAAGAACGTAAACATACTTCAGA
>NC_089757.1:19307155-19314655 GCF_040412425.1 Macrobrachium rosenbergii
GAGAGAGCAAATTTTGGAATGACGATGGACACTTCAAACGAAAAAAATTTCGCATTTGTACAACAGACAGTGATGATCACGATTTTACAAAGTTTTTTGCTCTCATCTCTTACTGCTATATAAATACTGTTCGCGGTTCTAACTTTTCATTAGGATATCAATGTGTTGCAAACTTTTTTGTTCCCATTTTTCCTTAGCAATGTATTCTCTCTCGCGCTTTATAATTTTATAACTTTGACAATTTAGAATTTCTTTCTTGGCTTTATTTATATTATTTTTTCCTTCCGTCCTTACCGTTTCATAAATGCCTCTGCTCTGATTGTCAGTAAAGCTTTTGTCGTTTCCTCCTGCTTTATAAATTTTTTTCTCCCCCAGTGTTGTTTACGCTTATCTAATATGGGACTCTATGGATTACCATTAATATTGTCATAAATTAAAATCCCTGTGCGATATCCAATAATCGAATGGATAACGCTGACGACGTGACGGTGTGGATTTCGGCGAAAGGATAAGGAAAAGCGGCCGTTGGGATAGTGTTAAATCAGAATAAAAATTGAGATTTTTGTTTGTGCAAGACTGGAGAAATAAAGGCTATAAAGGCTATAATAAAGGCCATAAAATATCAACACAAGAAACGTAAATTGACTGTAAAGCATTAAAATGTCAGCGCACGAAATACAGGCCTCACGCAGGGTATCAAAATCTCATACTGAATATAAACTAACTAATATCAACATACAAATCAGGCAGCGGATACATGAATAAAGCATCAACTCGCGAGGCAGAGGCCGGGTATAAGTCAATAAGATGTCAACACAAGAAAATAAAGACACCGAATGTAGAGCAATGAAATATCAACACACGAAGCAGACCGAATATAAAGCAGTAAACATCAACACATGTATAAGACACCTGATGTAAGTCAGTACAATGTCAACACACGAAACAGAGATCGGATATGTCAGTAAAATATCAATAATATGAAAATAAGAGACAGTTCATAAGGCATTAAAGTATAAAAACACGATATGGAGACCGAACAGTAAGCCACAAAATATCTAAAAAAAAAAAAAAAAAAAAATAGATATTAATTATATAAAACAAAAAGTTCAAACACTAATAAAAATGAAGACGGTGCACAAGGTAATAAAACCAGAATAACTAAAATAAAGACAGTTAAATAAAATATATACAAATCGAGCAAAGACTAAATATACTGTATAGCAATAAAATAAAAACGAACGACACGAAGATGGACTTCACGGCTCTAAACATTATGAAAATATAACGTTCACCACTGCAAAAAAAAAAGCTATAAAACTCAAAATCATCTCACGCTACATATGCGGCGAGAGATTTTAACAGATTTTATTCCGGAAGTCAAGTCTCATCGCCGACATTAAATCTCGAAACCTGGATTTGACTTTTTAAAAGAATATTCGTTTCAAAGTTGAGCTCTTCCTTGCAATGTGAATCTACGCCAAGCATGTCCGCGATGTCATTTGCGTTGATCCTCAGTTACTGTATGAAAAAATTCACAAAATTATTTGAAAAATATTTAAGATTAATCAATTTTCGGGCAAAATTTACATGAGGAGTAATGCTGCTTTATTTGTCCACTGGGCAGGTTGAGGACAAACTGTCACCTATCTCATGGGAAACAAAAGGAGAATAAAAACTGTGAATAATTAATCGTAAAAGTAGATGAATACCTGAAAAGAAATTAGCGGTAAACGGCGAGAATGAACTAATGTACAAATGGCGAGAAGAAAAGGGGAATACTAGACAACTATCAATGAATATGAAATACAGTAGAAAATCAGTGGAAAAAATAAGCCCTAACAGAGAGAATAACCATGCTATAGGCTGCCCAAAAATGTACAAAAACTGAAAAAACGGGCCACCAAAGCAACGAGAATATGGTAGAAAAAAATATGAAAAAGAGACGAGCGCAAAAAACTGTTACCCAACCCACAGAAAACGAAAATATATCCAGGAATTGAGGAAAAAACGGGAAAATAAAAATTTAGACAAACCATTTAATGGAAGTCTCTTTTTATTAAGGATCAGTTACAGTTCATGCCATCTGGAAAAATATATGCATGGATACAACACATGCAAGCGCTAGCGCCACACACACACATACACATGCACACACACACACACACACACACACACACACAACAACCACACACACACATCGAGCTGCCGGTAGCTCACGCAGGTCGAATACCCCTTTCTTCTGAACGGTTAAAAAGGCTTTTGTATAGCAGTGATTGAACAATTTTTCAAGTAAAGGGCATATAACGGAGTTACTTCTTAAACAATCAGAAGAGAGATTTCCTTTTATCTAATAAATTATATATATATATATATATATATATATATATATATATATATATATATATATATATATATATATATATATATATATATATATATATATATATATATATATATATATATGTATATATATATATATATGTATATATATATATATATATATATATATATATATATATATATATATATATATATATATATATATATATATATATATGAATGAGATAAGCAACAACAAAGAAACTTGCTCATCTCCCGGAATTCCATCCGGCGGAAGCCAGTACGTAAATGACCTCGCTACGTGCTTACCCGCTAAATTCTTACAATGGACCAAGAAAAGTCGACGAAAAATATCGTCAACTTACAAAAAAAAATTACAAGACAAAAAAGAAAAAAAAATAGAAAAATAAACACGTAACTAATTTTGAAGATGATTTGCGTGCTTACTCGTCAAGAGTTTTTATATAAATAAAACCCTTTTTTTCACGAAGGGTGAAGGAGGAGCACACCAGGCTTTCTTTCCATTAAGGTAATTCCCCCATGACGATCTTTATAAATTTCCCACATTGTTTCAATTATAACATTTTTCATTACCGTGCTCAGTATCACTTTCACTCTCACGCATGTCTTAACAATAACTCATTATTCATCAGTTTGCCTATTTAACTGGTGTCACAACATCAAAAGGCAATCTTAAGACTTTTTTTAATCTAGAGGTTAAGTAGTTTTTCCTATTCTGATGGCCAGCCCTCAAGATTCATCCCAGTAGAGATTTTGATAATGTTCCTCTATTTCCAGAAGGATTACGTATGCAAAATCTTAATTTCCTATCAAGTATTAGTTGTCTTATTTAAGCCAGCTGGTAGTTTTCCTCTTGAGTACGTACTGTTAAAACCACCCATTTAACTCATTACAACCTATAAGTCTCTATTTAGACAAGTTCTCTTGAAATGACCTGTAAAAAATAAAAAAATTTTTTTGCTAAGCGCGTTAGTTCAAACCCCTGCTAAGTTGACAGAAATCCTTTACTGAAGGTAGAGAATATAGCTGAAATATCTCATGCACTCTAGATTGAGATGACAAAACAAAAGGGTCTGAGAGACACTGGGACAGGACGACGCCAAAGAGACAATAGTGAGTGAGTAAACAAAGTACTTCAGCGAAAAAAAGAAAATTTAATATCAAGTAAAAATACATTATTAAACAGCTGCACAGTATTCCGTTCATTCAGTTAAAGATAACTAAAATATACATGTACTCTAATCTACACTAACGATATACTGTAGAAGCAAGGGGAAAAAACAGTTTAAAAGCTAGTTTGGCAACTATAAAGGTGAAAGAAGCTCTCTGATTTATGATCATTCAGCGTCATTACAAATTAAGACGTCATTAGATTATAACAACTGAAACATTATAATAATAACATACCAAATCTAAAACTTCTTAAGACTTTCCATATCAAAACCACCTTGGGGAGATTGACAGCTTCAAATCTCAATAAAGATAATTCTGTGAAGCTATGTGAGGAGGCCGAATTTCATATGGAAAAATAATAAAAATCCATTAAAGTGCAAAGCAAGCTTTGGCAGGATATAATGCCCGTGCGAAAAACTTAACGGATATACAAATGTAATGTAAGGATGAAGAAAAATCAAGATAAAGATTAGCAAATAAGCCCATTATCCCTACAATGTACGTCACAGAAATTAAGATGCGTTCAAATGTTAAGTTGTGGAATGAATAAAAATTCTATAGCATACAATTCCAACCGCATGTCAACATTTCCTAATCACTATGACCGAGAGAGAGAGAGAGAGAGAGAGAGAGAGAGAGAGAGAGAGAGAGAGAGAGAGAGAGAGAGAGCGAGCGTAATTTTACTCAGGCTCCCCGTGGACAACCCAGCCATGGCGGGACCTGAAGAAGGCAGCCAATTTGGTTGTTTTCTCACGTACCAAGCAGTGTTTTCAAACCTTAATTAAAGAAAACGACAAAGAGAAACCCGTGTACCTCGGGGACACAAACACGCACACACAAACGCGTGCGCGCACATACACATATACAAACACTCACGGACACAAACACTTCCACAAACTGCAACTCGAGGGGAAAAAGTATTCTGTGAATTCCAGTTTGTTTGTTTCTTTTATTCATTCTTTCTTCCTTTCTGTCTCTTTCAATTTGTCTCATCGCACTGCGGTGCCTCAGATTCTTCCGTTTAATTTGCTTAGCTTCATTTGTTGTTTGTCTCATTACCTGTAGTTTCTCTGCATTCTCGTCAACGGTCTCTTTCATTATCTTAAGCTTTTCACTGTATTCTCTTCCAAAAAGGTCTCTTTCACTTTACGCTTCCATATTTTATGAACTTGTATTCTTACTATGATACTGAAATTCGTCTCTAGGCAAAGCGTCAATTCTGAGCTGTATATATATATATATATATATATATATATATATATATATATATATATATATATATATATATATATATATATATATATATATATATATATATATATATATATATATATATATATATATATATATATATATATTTATATATATATATATAAATATATATATAATGACTCTATTTAGACGTATATATATATATATATATTTAATATATATATATAAAGCAAGTTTATAAAATATATATATATATATATATGACTCTTTGGTTAGAGAACACAATATAAGAAAACAAGTTTATGATATATATATATATAACACATAAATATGATATATATATATATATATATATATATATATATATATATATATATATATATATATATATATATATTATTTGCATTTAACATATGATATTGTCTTCTGAAAGCTGAACTTATAATCGTATTCCGCATAATTTTAATTTTCGTAACTTTTGTTTAATTATTTAACTTATTAATGTTTTGAGAAAAAATTAAAGTTCAGCCAAAATTACCTAATTCTTTCTGCGGTTTCTAGCCGTGTTTGTACTGTACATTAGTACATGCATGGAAATGTAGACAAGGTTAAGTACCAAGTTCTCTATTCAACTAATACAAAATTCTTGGAGATCTGAAAATAAAAGAGAAGGATAAAGTATCTCGTTCTTAATGGAATAAAAATAAAAATATTCTTAAAATCGGGAAACTCTCTTTATAGTATCTTGTCCCAAGAACTACTTCGACAGTCGCGTGTCGCTGCCAAACTTTTAAATTAGCCATTTTGCTCATGACCATCCTCCCTGAGTGATTATTATTTCTCTAATTTTTTTATACAAATATGGTTTGTTGTTATCTTTTTAACGTTGTTTTTATAATGGAGTGCGCGCGTCTCTGTGTACGCATTGGCACAACCAAGCGTATCTTTTACTTTACTTATTCTCCTTCACGAGTACAAAAAGCTAAGTATACCTTAGTTTAACCAGACCACTGAGCTGATTAACAGCTCTCCTAGGGCTGGCCTAAAGGATTAGACTTAATTTACGTGGCTAAGAACCAACTGGTTACCTAGCAACGGGACCTACAGCTTATTGTGGAATCCGAACCACATTATACCGAGAATTGAATTTCTGTCACCAGAAATAAATTCCTCTAATTCTTCATTGGCCGGCCGGAGAATCGAACGCGGGCCCAGCACAGTGCTAGCCGAGAACGACATCGACACGTCCAATGAGGAACTTTCACGAGTACAGTTTACCTTCATTTAAGCGTAACCAAGCTTCTTTGAATAATAGTGCCAGCGTGTATAAGTGGGCTAACATGCATGTTTGATAGGAAGCATGTGTGTGTGTGTGTGTGTAAGTATGTACACGTGAGCAAAAGACCGCGTGTGTGCCCGCGCGCGCTCGATCTGAGAGGCGCAATTTGAACCCGAAGCACAACTCTCAAGTGAGACACAAACATTTGGGGGCCTCCATGGCTGTTACTTTTATTGAAATGTAAAAAAGGGTCAAAGAGAAAAGTTGACTCTCAGTTTTACATTCTGCTGGAAACATTGTAAAAAAAAAAATAAATAAAACCTTTTCCACTCCGATATGAAAAAAAAATGAAATGAAAATAAAACGGTGACATGCTTTATACGCGGCCCGTCACTAAGATAAAGCAAACGAGCGTTTTAAGCGTTCCCTCTGGTAGAATAGTTTAACACCCGACACCATTAATGCAGCCTTTTCATTCTCTCTTTTGATTCTTTTCCTCCTCTATTTGGATATGCCTTAAAAGCAGCGATTCAATAAGCAAATTTTCAATTTAGGTTAAATAGCTATCACAACAAAAACGTTTTGATCACAATGAAACAAATTTTACCTCTGTCTTCCTTTAAACAATCAAACCATTCGCAAGTAGAAAGTAATACAAAGCATTCTTTCTTCACATTGAAGTATGGCTCTAAATACATTATCATACACACACACACACACACACACACACACACACACACACACACATATATATATATATATATATATATATATATATATATATATATATATATATATATATACATATACATATACATACATATTACGTGACGTTTAAAGAAATCATGTCCAATATTTAGTGGTGATAAATTTTTCAATAAAGCATTAATAAAAAGGAATTCCGTGTGCAATGCCACCACATGATCAAACCTTCCAAGGTTTAATATCTAACAACCGGTACACATTTTGTCAGGCTCACTGAAAAAAAAGTAAAAAATGCGCAGAAGTTTCTTCGGTGCAATCGAGTTTCCTGTACAGCGCATAATCAAGGCCACCGACAACAGATCTATCTTTTGGTGGTCTCGGTATAATGCTGTATGAGCCACGGCCCATTTAACTCTCAGCCGGACGTGGTGGACTGTGTTGCTGCGTTGCCAGAAGCACAATCATGGCTAACTTTAATCTTAAATAAAATAAAAACTACTGAGGCTACAGGGCTGCAATTTGGTATGCTTGATGATTGGAGGGTGGATGATCAACATACCAATTTCCAGCCCTCTAGCCTCAGTGGTTTTTAAGATCTGAGGGCGGACAAAAAGTGCGGACAGAAAAAGTGCGGACGGAAAAAAGTGCGGATGGACAGACAAAGCCGGCAAAATAGTTTTCTTTTCATTAAACTAAAAATATATGAACTCTCCAGTACGTGGCCAAAACTCACAGGAAAAACTAACATCGAAGATTTGAGCATGAAA
>NC_089757.1:19322155-19337155 GCF_040412425.1 Macrobrachium rosenbergii
TTTTACTATAAAAAATTATGTAAAGTTGCTTTACTTAGCAATGACTGGCAGAAAAAACCAATAAATCATTTACCGAGTTTTAAATATTTATTTTTTCAGTTAACAATACATATTTCACTGGCATGTAATTTATCGTAATACTGCACGTTGTGGAAAACTCTGCTTTTGGTTAGTACTTTTTCAAGAGGAAAGTAGGGACATTTTATTTTGGCAAACATTAGTTCACCATTTTAACGTTACATTTTTGCTTTTTTTTTAATTCTAGAACACTCTGTAATAAATTAAATCTTTTCGACTTTAAAATGACACGAAAATCAGTGCCTAAGCCTGAAACAAACTAGCAAGAGATGAGAGCACCGCCGTAAGGGTGGTTCATATACGTTTTGTTTTATAATTACATATATTATATATAATTATATATATATATATATATATATATATATATATATATATATATATATATATATATATATATATATATATATACTGTATATACAAGAGAGAGAGAGAGAGAGAGAGAGAGAGAGAGAGAGAGAGAGAGAGAGAGAGAGAGAGAGAGAGAGTTTTGGTTCTAATTCACACGTAAAGAGTATCTGCTGCACAATTTTTGAGAAAATTATACATATATATATATATATGTATATATATATATGTATATATCTAATATATATATATATATATATATATATATATATATATATATATATATATATATATATATATATATATATGTATATATATATAAGGACGATATTACCCAAGCAAGAGCATCCCAACAATAACTCAAGTCTGTCACTACGCAGCCAGCTCGGAAGAACAATCCAGGCAACAGGAAATAAAGACTTTTTCACCGGCGAGGCGAGACGCCCCCAGGCCTTCCAGAGCACATCATAAAAATAAAACGCCCCGCATGCCTTTCAGCCGTTTGAATCCTTGACATTTGCAGCGACCCGAGGTTCCCTTCAACCTCGCAGAAAGCTGTTTCACAATCATCAAACTTCCTAAACAAACTGGGTGACAAGCTTATCTCAGATCAATAACAACTGAATGGCCTTCGCCTTGAAAAGACGGACGACGAGGAGCGATTAGGTACAGGCTGTTAACCCCGAGAAATTTGAAGAGGAAAGGAGTGAAATGAATGTTCCCAAATATACCTAGATTTAAATAACTGCGCTGCGGTATGGGACCGTTTGAGAGAGAGAAAAAAGGAGGGGAGATTTTCGTGTTTATTTAAGTAATTTTGGTTTTACAACGCACTGATGAAAAGAATGACAATTGATACAATTATTGTTCGCAATGTTTGTCACTGGCATTGTTTGTCCATTGGTGTTTATGTCTGGCTATTTAGGTGTTCTGGATAGGTAGGCAGGTTTACAATCACCTTAACAAATAACAGCAAGGTGCTCAGGACATACATGTAAAGAAAGCAGAAGAACTTCCGTTAAAGGAAACAATCTTGGCTTGTCAAAAACCATAACCTAGGAGAGCAGTCCAAAATAGTAAGTGCGTTTTAAGCCGGGGAGGAGGTGGGGGGATGGGGAGGGGTTGTAAACCATGCTCAAAACAAATCTGAAACACGTACATAAATACGAAATTTTAAAGTTAAAAAGAAGTATGAGAGAAAGAGAGAGAGAGAGGAGAGAGAGAGAGCCATTTATCCTCCTCTTTTACGTGATGTCATTCCATCACATTCTGAAAGCATTTGGACAAAACGCGCAATGGCTGAAAGCTAGCAAAATGCTGTTTCATTAATGCAAACGACATTTGTGCATCCACTGCCGTGTCTAATTATTTTAATCTCCCCTCTTTTCACAACTGTGATATACAGGGAAGTTGCAGTAATAAACACGTAACTAACCAACTAACTCACCATTCTCTCTCTTCTTGTACAAAAACAAATTACCCATCCATCATTATCTCCTTCTGAGTCACAAACATAATATATATATATATATATATATATATATATATATATATATATATATATATATATATATATATATATATATATATAATATATATATATATAATATATATATATATGTATATATATATATATATATATATATATATATAATATATATATATATATATTATATATATATACAGATATATATATATATACATACATATAAATATTATATATATATACATATATTAAATAATATATATATATAATATATATATATATATATATATATATATATATATATATATATACATATATATATATACACATGTATATATATAATATACTTTTTGTCTTCTCCCTTACATAAGGTAAAACCCCAAGATGTTCGCCTTCAGTTCTCAGCAAATCTTGTCATGGATGAGGTTGCTAGCCCCATGTCCTTTTATAATTTTTTTTTTTTTGCGGCCGCCATAGTCCTAACTACCAGGTGAATTATTCGTTGCATCGGAAAAATGGGGATTTTAATGGAAGGTACTTATCCGTCAGCGTTCCCCAGGATTCGAACCTGGGTCCGTTTGCTTCACTGTCAAGGATGATCTTATATATATATATATATATATATATATATATATATATATATATATATATATATATATATATATATATATATATATATATAGTGTATATATATAATATAAATGTTTATATATCTATATGTATGTTTTGAGAATAACTAGACGGGTAACACTTAGAAATTACTTTCTCTCTCTCTCTCTCTCTCTCTCTCTCTCTCTCTCTCTCTCTCTCTCTCTCTCTCCTGGGAAAGCAAACGATGCGCAGCGTATAGAACCACGAGCCAGATCTAGAAGCTGGTAATCCAAAGCAATAAATAATTCCGATCTTCCGGAAGTCTGCGAATACTTGCGTAAAGCCCATTCGTGTTTTCATTCACCAATATGAAAGGAACGAACAAAAGGATGAATGCTTGCTTTTTTCCTTTTCTTTTCTTCTTGCTTTTATTGAGAGCAGTTTGGTCTCAGGAAGCAAAAGCAAAAGAATTATTATCAATATTGTTTCCATTCAATTGCTGTTGGTTTCATTATTATTATCGTTATTAAAATTATAATTATTATTATAATTATCATCATCATCTTCCGATTGATTCTCCCGGTGGTTGGCATTTTTCCACTACTAATGCTACTACTAAAAGCTGCAGTGGTTTCCATAACGACATTCCAGCTCCGTCTCTTATCAGCGGATTCGATTCTGTTTCCTCTTCTCTCGATAAAAATAATTTCGGTGCTATCTCTCTTCCGTTATCAAACATCAATCCCAATTTAGAATTTTACTAAGCTCTTTAATGTTTTCAGAACTTCCCGAAACATTACAGGCATTCCACATTCATGAATCGGCTAATAATTGTGATAATACATTAAATTTTTTACAAACGTCTGCCGGAAGAAGCTGAAAAATATAAAGGAATTTCGGTAAGCTAATAAACCGAACTTGAGACTTGGAGTGGAATCAACAATTACATCGTAAAAACCAAGGAATTCCTGTTTAATATCACAGAAAAGCTATAAAATCCAGAAGCTGATTCAATTGAGAAGTTGGCCTTATTCTCCGTGACAATAATCTATGAAAGAAGAGTTTCTACTGGGAGAAAGAAAGGTGACATCGCCTTCAATCTATCAAAAAATAATAATAATAATAATATTGTTTACTTATATTTAAAACCACGAAACTATACATATTACATTCATCTTCATGTGACAAGAATTTTCAAGAAGAGTTCCCTCTGTAAGAAAGGCAGTACTGGTTCTTTTCGACTTAGAAAACGATCTAATGCCAAAATTTCCAGTCATAATCAACATCAGCGACTTTTAAAATCTGCTCAACGTATCAAGAGCCCACGCATGCGCAAAGCCACCTTGACGAAGGGTTCCAAATGAAGAGGAAAAATAAAATATTTCCTGTAATGAATATATATATATATATATATATATATATATATAATATATATATATATATATATATATATATATATATATATATATATATATATATATATATATATATATATATATATATATATATATACACACACACACACACACACATATATATATATATATATATATATATATATATATATATATATATATATATATATATATATATATATAAAGACAAGTTTAAATTTCCTCCCATTCCTTCGAGACAAGGACTTACTAGCGAAGATCTCCAAATACCAAAAAAAAAAAAAAAAGATATGTATTAGTTTGGATTTTCCTTTTGTCCTTCTGAAACAACAATTTGTGAACAAAGACTTCAAATTAGAAGAATAGAGGCAGTGCTTTCAATCATTATTAAAACAACGCCAAAGCTGAATGTTTTTTCCTCATATATCAGGGACAAGAATGTACACGCGAGGGCTTCCAATAGAAGAGTGGAAGCATTGCTTCCAACCGACAATAAAAGAAGCAAAAGACAGAAAGTTTGTTCATTATCATATTCAGTGGGAACTGCACGAATAATGTTCAGGTGCCCCACTTTCTCTCTCTCTCTCTCTCTCTCTCTCTCTCTCTCTCTCTCTCTCTCTCTCTCTCTCTCTCTCTCTCTCTCTTCGTTCGTTCCTGATTCAGGGGAAATGCGTTGCAAAATCTCCACTGGTGACAAGATACACGAGGAAAGACTTACGAGGAGAGGAACAGGAGGATTCAGACTGCCTGAATTACTCGATGATATGAGAGGGAATTCTATCACTGACTATTGAAACGAAGAGTAAAAATAAAAAAAAAAAAAGAAATAAAGACAAAAAAAGGAAAAAGCAAGAGATAATAAACAAGTTACTTTCCAAATTGATACAAATATGGTAGATTTAAAGCATCGAGAAAAATATTACCTTTTACCAATTACCGGAAGGAAATAATGAATAAACTCAAAAAATATAAATGAAATGAAAAAGGAAATCAAATAATGGCAGGATATAACTCTATTACTGAGGAATGATACCTAACAAAAAAAAAAAAAAGACATGATGTACGAAAACTGAAAAAGAAATTGGGACAAACTTTTTATATGAGCAACTTCATCTATTATAAATTAAGAAAATAAATTTCCAATTTAATCAGCAATCAACAGATTAAAGCAGAGGTGCTTTTCTTGTCTTCTCTACACTCAAGCCCTTATTGCGTGAAATGACATAAAGGTTAAAAAAATTTATATCAAAGATAATTTGCTCTGCAGCTCGTTTATCATAACATAACTGAGAAAGTCAGTCAATCTGTGATGAGAAAACTTCACACAGGAAACGTTGAAACATAACTTCCAACTTCGGCTGTCGTAACTTCATGTGAAATGGAGTCTTTCACTTTGCTCTAACCTCCAACTCCCGAACGCCAATTTCTGTTCTTTTAAAGTCAATATTCAATGATGGCCTCGTTTACATGACGCAAAGTTAACTAATTAGCCGTGACAATCATGGCATATCCTAATATGTCTTCGGCTTCAAGTTATTCAACTCATCTTTCGCCAAACTTTAGAATATTTTTTTTATTTAATTTTTCACGACCTCATTACAACCGACATTTAGTGTTAATAGTTAAAGTTCATATAAAACTAGTTAAAAGTTCCTATAAAACTAGACATCTTTTTTAAAATTAAATGTCTTCAATTTCTAATTAAATCTGTCCAAAAATACCTCATTTCTTTTTAAACACTTTGAGTAACTGAATGAATAATCAAAGCTGCGTTGTGTCCGAGGTCCTTTCTTTCAATATCTTCTAAGAGGTGACTAATATAAAACCAAAAAGGAATAGAAGTTTCAGGAATCATGTTGACTAAGAATCAAGCGTTGATATGAAAGGAGTTCAAACCTTAGTTTTCGTATTCATTTTTGGCAGCAGTGAAACTATTATCATTATTACTGAAAGTCAACGAATATTCGTGTGGGACCTGCACAAATAGTCACGGGTTTGAAAAACAAAACACAATACCAAATATAAAAAAATAATCATAAATCTCTCTCTCTCTCTCTCTCTCTCTCTCTCTCTCTCTCTCTCTCTCTCTCTCTCTCTCTCTCTCTCTCTATATATATATATATATATATATATATATATATATATATATATATATATATATATATATATATATATATATATATATCACACATTACCACAGGAATGCAGGCAAGAAATTGAAATATCCTGATAGCGTATTAAACAGTGCATTTGAAGCGGCAAAAAGACAATGTATCAAAACCAAAAAGAACCTTAGAACACAAAAATTTTTATTGTTCTGCCTTATAATAATAATATGAAAGATATCCCTCATCTTCTTAAGAATTTTGGTGTTAATGTCGCATTTAAGAACAATAAAACAATGAAAAATGTACTTATCAAGAACTCCCCTGACAATACTAAAGGTGTGTATATAAAATTCCATGTAAGTCTTGTAACAACTTTTATATTGGCCAAACCGGGAAAGCACTGGAAAAAGAATTGAACAGCATAAGAAATGTGTGAGGTATGCACAAGGGAACAGTGGTATATTTGTACATGTTAGTGAGAACAATCACGCTATCAACTGGGAAGGGGCAAAAGGATTGTACATTCTAATAATGCACTGG
Organism: Macrobrachium rosenbergii; assembly: GCF_040412425.1. NCBI lineage: Eukaryota > Metazoa > Arthropoda > Malacostraca > Decapoda > Palaemonidae > Macrobrachium > Macrobrachium rosenbergii. The sequence continues at coordinate 19,328,698 of NC_089757.1, forward strand.
AAAGGAATATAATTGAATCTAGCTTTATAAAGAAAGTTACAACCATAATATGAATATCAGTCAAGGGATGTATCAACTTGATCCTTTAATATCAAAAGAAATTTGTAAATTGTTTAAATTTTAAGGTAGGCAGTAGAGATGTATGAAAATAGGATTATCATATTTGTAAAACAGTACAGGGTAGCACTAGTAATGAGTTTCCAAACTCCGCCTCCCTGACACCTGTCAGGTGTGGATCTTGAGGTCGCGTATGGTTTGTTTATCAGCATCGTCCCCTGAGAGTATATTGTGATTTTTAGCCAAATGAGTTTTGAAGGCCACTCCTACCTCGACACCGGCTTGAGGGGGATATGTAGTCTCTAACGGTTGTGTATGTTCGTCAGTACTGTTCCTGTAGTATATATATTTGTGACTTCTCACACTCTGTATCAGTCCTTCGTCAATGGCTTGAAATAAAGTCGAAACCGGTCAGGACCTTACACCCCGTTTCTTATTTTTCACCTGTGGTAATGTGTGATAAATGAATCACGTACAAAAGTGACAATAATCATAAATATATATATATATATATATATATATATATATATATATATATATATATATATATATATGTATGTACTTACACATACGTATAGATATATAATATTAATATATATATGATATTTCGGTTTTTCATCAATCGCCACAAGCTTTTCAGGGCACTTGTGCACATGTAATATTTATTTTATATGCATTATACTTGCAAAAATGAAGCGTCATTAACATAAATACATTCAAAATGCCATACGATAAAGGGAATATAAAATTATAATAATACCAACAGAATTTCATTGCTTAAATTTTCTATTAAACTTTTTGCAAGGATATGTGAAATGGTTTGTAGATTATTGTTTATAGATGCTTTGTTAATTACACGAGAGGGTTTAAAAAAATATGTTTGTATATGCAAATAAAAAAGATATTGTTCGAATGCATGACACCAACACAAATGCAAGCATACATAAAACATAAATACATATATAATATATATATATATATATATATATATATATATATATATATATATATATATATATAATATTGGTAAACTCGCATTTCTCAATATTTCAATAATTCCAGAATTAAACTAAACCAACATCATTAAAATTTTGTCATGACAAAAATCACATATATCTATTTCTCCATTTACTGATATAAGAATTTCTCTGTACTACCAGAATATACCCCATAAAAACTATAACTATCAAACTGTCATATTGCAGTTTGATGATCCTCCAGTTAATGGCCAAGGGTGATAAAAGGAAGGAAAATAATAAATTATGGTAGCAGGTAATTCGAATAAACACGCGCCACGCTGGAACGCTAATAATTGAACCCACCAAGAGACAGTTACGTCACGGAGACGTCTGGAATGATTATTGTCACTCTTCGCTGCGTTTCGTTCTTTTCCCACAATCCATCGTCCGTGACTCGTAACGCTTCGTCGTATGGGAGACGCTCCAAGACTGAATTTAGGAGGCAATGTCCATTAAGAGAGTGACCCTCGCGTGTCACCAAAGTTTAATGGGCTTCATTCTTTTCTCCTTTTAATATTTTTAGAGACCGATATATAATGGATACCTAGTAATCTCTCTCTCTCTCTCTCTCTCTCTCTCTCTCTCTCTCTCTCTCTCTCTCTCTCTCTTCAAGTCTGGATACAATGGGAGCTAATATAATAAATTTCGAGTTACAGTACTCATTTTACTCTTTAGAACAACATCCACATAAAAACTAAATTACTGGAAAAATTCTTAGCAAAGGGAATAGCATGACAGTAAGAGCCATTAATTTCTTTGAAAAAAAATGCATTATCGAAACTCATCACTATCCATAATTTTATGAAAAATTAAGATTACTTTTCTCGAGGTCCAGATAATTAGCTCCATATTGTCACAAGCTTTTATTCGTATTTTATGCATATTTTACGATCTATCCCTAATTTTCGTTTCGAGGCTACCAAACGTGCATGACATTTGATAATAAGAGAGAGAGAGAGAGAGAGAGAGAGAGAGAGAGAGAGAGAGAGAGAGAGAGAGAGAGAGAGAGAGAGAGAAAGAAAGTTGTAGAATCCCGACAAGACACTGTCATTAAAATTTCAATCATTTTAGGCCGAGGTATCACAAAAAAAAAGAATATTTCCTAATATTGGTATGAACGAATCCAATATAACTGATGCCATATTTAGAAGAAGTATTATGAAACACGGAGATCAGCATTTGGATTTATACCAAGATTTTAAGTTATATTCTCTAGATTTCAGTTATTAGTTGAGCTGTCCTAAGACTACGATAAGATTTTTTTTCTTAATATTTTTTTGTATGCTTCTATCCAAAAACTAACATAAATGATTTTCTAGATTTTGCTTAATATAAAAATCTATCCTCATATGGCAAAAAATGCCTTCAGGATATCGTACATTATACTGATCTATCCAAAGATTACAATAGGAATTTTCGATATTTTGTTTATCATTCAGAATAATTAAGGCGCCCTCATGAATTCTGATGATCTATATTCCCCGAGATTCAGATTTATTTATTATCTTTTTTTCAGTTTTACCTTCAAGTCGAAGTTGGAACAAAAATTCTGTACGCTACAGTAACACTTCAGCTGTTGGAAAATTAAATGTAGCATTACTGATAGGGTATTTGATAGAAAAATATTCAAAATGGTAATATGTTTCAGAAAAAACTATAATTTGGTTTCACAGGTAACACCTGGAAGCGTCACATAGAAAATGTAAAATAGTCTTCCGTGTTTTTGTCACCAGAAAGATGCTTCAAATGATTTTGACATATGCTATTCACTTCCCATGTGCCTAAGGAAACGCAAACATAAAATGAGTCAACAAATGAAAAATAATAAACAGACTCAGTAAATCAAAACTATGACGTTCAATTATAAAATAAGAATTAATATTTTCCTAAGATGATGCCTTCGGTATATATTTCCATTCTGTGAAACTCAATAAAAAGACAATTTTCCTTCCTGGAAAACAACGAGAAAAAACTATTCATCTTAAAGGAAAATATGAAATCTTTGTATTACAATACGACCGAACAACCTTATATTAAGCAGTGTATTACGTGCGTTCATAGTGTGTACATTTAATGATTTATATACTCGTACGAAGACAATATTACAGAATCAACAAACATTTGTTCGTTATTGTTTGTATCGAATATTTCCTGTCAAGACGGAAAATCAGAAGTATCTTAAGAATTTCTTTATCGAAAAAAAAACTTAGAAGAATCTCGAGCATCTTGGAAAAGCAAATCATGCGAGGTCAACAAGCAAATAAACATCTCCATTTACTGCTCAGAAATTCACGTGCCAGACTGGAGTTCAAGCAACTTTTTATTGCAAGGTCTTCCAGATGAATAATTCTTTCGACATGAAGAAGTAAACAATGCCTACGCTTTAAAGGGCATTATGTTATTGTTGATAACCACTCTCGTGTTCGATGAAATAAAACTAGAGGTATTTTGAGATCTTATCTATACAATTGGAATTGGTCTGGATGTACGTCAGGGCAGTGCTTAAAGGTGACATCCCCAAAAAAAGCTTTCTGGTAACTCTTAAAGTAGGCGCAATACAGAAATGTTTTTTGGCAACTCTTAAACGTTTAGTATGAAGAGCACATTTTATGGTATTCTCAGAGGCTGTTTCTCACGAATACATTGTATGATACTCTCAAAGGCTGTTTACCACGGGCGCTAAATACGTTGTATGATACTCTCTAAAGGCTGTTTATCACGAGCACATTTTATGGTATTCTCAAAGGCTGTTTCTCACGAATACATTTTATGATATTCTCTAAAGGCTGTTTATCACGAGTACATTTTATGGTATTCTCAAAGGCTGTTTCTCACGAATTCATTTTATGATACTCTCTAAAGGCTGTTTATCACGAGCAAATTTTATGGAATTCTCTAAAGGCTCTTTCTCACGTATACGTTTTATGATACTCTCTAAAGGATGTTTATCACGAGCACATTTTATGGTATTCTCAAAGGCTGTTTCTCACGAATACCTTTTATGATTCTCTCTAAAGGCTGTTTATCACGAGCAAATTTTATAGAATTCTCTAAAGGCTGTTTCTAACGAGTACATTTTATGGTATTGTCTAAAGGCTGTTTATCACGAGCAAATTTCATTGAATTCTCTAAAGGCTCTTTCTCACGAACACATTTTATGATGCTCTGTAAGGATGTTTCTCACGAGCACATTTATGGTATTCTCAAAGGTTGTTTCTCACAAATACATTTTATGGTATTCTCTAAAGGCTGTTTATTACGAATACATTTTATGATACTCTCTAAAGGCTGTTTATCAAGGGCAAATGTTATGGAATTCTCTAAAGACTGTTTCTAACGAGTACATTTTATGATAGTCTCTAAAGGATGTTTCTCATGAGCAAATTTTGTGGAATTCTCTAAAGGCTGTTTCTCACGAATACATTTTATGATGCTCTGTAAAGGATGTTTCTCACGAGCACATTTTATGGTATTCTCAAGGGCTGGTTCTCAGGAATACATTTTATGGTATTCTCTAAAGGCTGTTTATAACGAGCAAATTTTATGAAATTCTCTAAAGGCTGTTTCTCACAAACACATTTTATGATATTCTCTAAAGGCTGTTTCTCACGAGTAAATTTTCTGGAATTCTTTAAAGGATGTTTCTCAAGAATACACTTTATAATGCTCTCTAAAGGCTGTTTATCACGGGCAAATTTTATGGAATTCTCTAAAGGCTCTTTCTCAAGAGTACATTTTATGGTATTCTCTAAAGGCTGTTTCTCATCAGAACGTTTTCTAGCCACTTTACAAGACTGTTTCTAACAAACACTTTTTCAGGTTTCCTTTAAAGGTTGATACATAAACATTCTCAGGCATCCTTTGAAAACTGTATCACAAGCACAGGTTCTGGCGTCCATTAAAGAATGTTTCTCAGGCGCACTTTTTATGGTATCTTTTGGAGGAAGTCTCACCAGCACGTTTTTTGACATTCTTCAAAGGCTATCTCATAAGCACGGTTTTTGACATTCTTCAAAGGCTATCTCATAAGCACGGTTTTTGACATTCTTCAAAGGCTATCTCATAAGCACGTTTTTGACATTCTTCAAAAGGCTATCTCATAAGCACGGTTTTGTCATCCTTTAAAGGCTGGTTCCCGCCTCCATGTTCTATGGTATCTTTTTAAGGGCTGTCTTACAAGCACATTTTCTGGCATCTTTTAAGGCTGCCTCACTAGCATATATACTGGCATATTTTAAAGACTCTCACAAGCACAATTTCTGGCACTTTTTAAAGGCAGTCTCACAAGTTTTGGCATCTTTCAAAGGCTGTCTCACAAACACATTTTCTGGCATCTTTTAATGGCTGTCTTACAAGCACTTTTTTCTGTCACCTTTTAAAGGGTGTCTCACCAGCACATTTTCTGGCATCTTTTAAAGGCTTTGTCACCTGCACTTTTCTGGCATATTTTAAATGATGTCTTACCAGCACATTTTCTGGCATACTTTAAAGGATGTCTTACTAGCACATTTTCTGGCATCTTTTAAAGTCTGTCTCACAAGCACATTTTCTGGCATCTTTTAAAGGCAGTCTCACAAAAACATTTTCTGGAGTCTTGTAAAGGCGGTCTCAAAAAGCACATTTCCTGGGATCTTTTAAAGGTTGTCTCACAAGCACATTTTCTGGCATCTTTTAAAGGCTGTCTCACCAGCACATTTTCTGACTTCTTTTTAAGGCTGCCTCACAAGCACATTTTCTGGCATCTTTTAAAGGTTGTCTCACAAGCACATTTTCTGACATCTTTTAAGGCTGCCTCACAAACACATTTTCTGGCATCTTTTAAAGGTTGTCTTACAAACACATTTTCTGGAGTCTTGTAAAGGCGGTCCCAAAAGCACATTTCCTGGCATCTTTTAAAGGTTGTCTCACAAGCACATTTTCTGACATCTTTTAAAGGTTGTCTCACAAGAACATTTTCTGGCACATTTTAAAGGTTGTCTCACAAGCACCTATTCTGACATCTTTTCAAGGCGGTCTCACAACCACATTTTCTGGCATCTTTTGAAAGGTTGTTTTACTAGCACATTTTCTGACATCTTTTAAAGGCTGTCTCACAACCACATTTTCTAGCATCTTCTAAAAGACTATCTTACTAGCACATTTTCTGGCATCTTTCAAAGGCTGTCTCACAAGCACATTTTCTGACATCTTTTAAAGGCTGTCTCACAACCACATTTTCTAGCATCTTCTAAAAGACTGTCTTACTAGCACATCTTCTGGCATCTTTTGAAAGGCTGTCTTACTAGCACATTTTCTGACATCTTTTAAAGGCTGTCTCACAACCACATTTTCTAGCATCTTCTAAAAGACTATCTTACTAGCACATTTTCTGGCATCTTTTAAAAAGGCTGTCTCACAAGCACATTTTCTGGCATCTTTTACAAGCTGTCTCACAAGCACATTTTCTGGGATGTTTTTAAAGGCTGTCTCACAAACATTTTCTGGCATCTGTTAAAGGCTGTCTCATCACAGCATTTTCTGGCATCCTATAAAGGCTGTCTAAATGTACGGTTGTTATCTTCCGTTAAAGGCTATTTTCTACATGCACATTTTATGGTATCTTTTAAAGGCTGTCTCATCAGCACATTTCCTGGGACCCTCTAAAGGCTGTCTCACAAGCACGGTTAGTGTCATCTTCCAAAGCCTGTCTCACAAACACATTTTCTGGCATCTTTCAAAGGCAGTCTCACAAGTACATTTTCTAGCATCCTTGAAAGGCTGTCTCACCAGCATGTTTTCTGGAGTTTTTAGACACTGTTTCAAAGCCGATTTTCTGGCAATTTTCGAAGGCAGTGTCTGGTGAAACATTGCATGGCATCTTTCAAAGGCAGTGGCTCTTCAGCGCATTTCCTAACATCTTTATAAGGTACTGCCGCATAAGCAGTCTATTTGGCATCATTTAACAGCAACATCATAAGAGAAAATTGTTTGTCATCTCTCAAAAGCTGTGTTGCATCAGCGCTTTATCTGATATTTTTAAAGGACCTGTCGCACGAAAACGTTATCAGGTATCTCTTAAAGGCTGTCATAAGGGAACGTTATCTTGGAGTAAAGTGTAATGGGAAGGACAACCTAATAATTATTTGTTACCCCGAACCGTAAAAAGGATGGAAAGAAAAAGGTTGGAGTTCAACCACGATGGAAGCGATAGACATTGTAGCCCCTTAAAGTAGAGAAGTTGCAAGTCAGGAAAAACAGAAGCGGGAAGCATCTTCTCAAGTTGTCACGCGAGGGCGATATTTGTCACCTCTCGAAGGGCAGTGTCACACAAGAAAATTAACTGGCATCTCTTCAACGACGGCGTCACACAAGGGCGTTCACTGACACCACATAAAAACAATTCGCGAGCATATTTATCATCTTCACTTCGACCATGGCACCAGATGGCCCATATTTTTTCATACATTCAAAAATACCGATGACATGTCGGTTCAATAGGATGATGCCACCTACACACGGGAATGCTTGGCTTGTCTATTAACGTACGAATTGCGTGTGTGTGTATATACTGTATATATGTATGTATATATATATATATATATATATATATATATATATATATATATATATATATATACATACATATACATACATACATACATACATACATATATATATATATATATATATATATATATATATATATATATATATATATTTATTTATATCTTCACTGGCTGACAGCTTCGTCTCGCCATCACAATCCTCGAGTTCAATCCTCTGAGGAGAGACGACATGGGTAAGTTTTCTGAAAAATCTATCATGCCCCTTTTAACAGTGACAAATATTCACTCTGAACTTTAATAGGGATAAAATTTCCTTTACCCAAAAGAAAAAAAATAACTGAAAATGCTAAACAAATAAATATATGCGGAAGTGAATACTGCTAGGTATCCGACCTAAAAATGTTGAATCAGGGATAATTCAATAACGAAGCACAAATTCTGACTAAGGGAAGGAAATAAACTTATATAATTAACGCGCTCGTCGTTTATAGGCGAATCTATGCAAAATTTGTTTTCGGTTATATTCGCATACATAAAAAACCCACTCATGATTACAAACAATAATCTAAAATAAAATAAAATGCATGCGCCTATTTTTCTATGAAAGTAAAGACCTTAAATATGCGAGTGGATTTTATAAATAATTTTTGTGGTTCTTAATTTTTCCCTGAAGAAAAAAACAAATAACTTCCTGAATTTATATTGAAGTGGCCATTCCAAAATTAGTCTCTCAATGTTTCTATATTTCTTTCCATTTAGAAAGAAGAAAAAAAAAAAAAGACCATAAAATCCCTTGCAACAATAAGCTAATGGCCATAATATGACAGAAACAAAATT